>NW_027186492.1:12251437-12289224 GCF_028583685.1 Petaurus breviceps papuanus | reverse complement strand
CAACTCTGATCTCATAGATGTTTATTCAGGAGTCAGAAATATACTATTCCTATCATGTACATTTGGTCTTCAGTCACCAAGACCCAGTTACATAGCAACTATGAATCCTGACATTTTCTTTTGCTTAAGTATCAAAGCAGTGTGTCTTTCATCCAGCAATCACTCCAACTTGACTTAAGAGCTTGACAAAGCTCCCCAAATTCCTTCCAATCACCTCTCAAGTTTTAGCAGATCTCTGGGATACCTGCATGGGATTGTTCAAATTTTCCTGGACTACTGTGATCTCCTTGTAGGATAGGGAAAATTCTCATTTCCTGGTAAGAGTCCCTCATCAGAGAAGTGAAGAGAAGAGAAAAGAAAAAAAAAGAAAAAAACAATTCCCATTCCATTTATAACTATAAATTGAGATATTTCTAGCTATCTCTATATACTACCTTTTCCTTGGGCAATATTGTCTAAAATTTTGTTCAAGAGTTCACCGGGGGGGGGGGCGGCCAGGTAGCACAGCAAGTAAGAGCACCGGCTCCAGTGTTGGGATGACCTGGGGATTGAGTCCGGGCTCAGACACTTAGCACTCACTCAGAAACACCTGGCCGTGTAACCTTGAGCAAGTTACTTAACCCTGATTGCTTTAAAAAAAAAAAAGAGTTCATCAGGGGAAGTTTTGGGGAAAGGTAAGGGGCACTGAAGCATACTGGAATGAAGAGAGACGTGACTGTGAAGGTGGCAGCTGTCCCAGGACTGTCTCCTCCTCCCAAGGTTAAAAGATATTGAGGCACCTTCCCTACTCAATCCAGGAATCACTAACTGCATAATCCTTAGAACTCATTGGTGTCTAGAGCAAATGATAACAACCTCCCAGGCATCAAGACACATTACAGACAAGTTGTGTGACTTGGATTGCTTCCCTAGAGTGAACACTGATTAAGTAGCAGTGTGCAGCATGGAATGAGGACAAGCTGGTACTAAAAATCTTTTGTCCCTATGAAGTGGAGAGGTTTTTAAAGGGAAAAGTAAGAAACAATGTCTGCTGTTTGTTGTAATTTTCTAGTTATAGAGCTAGTATTTCCATTTTTTAAATGCCTTTTTGCATCACTATGATGTCATGAGTGTGTATATTGGTGTGCAAAATTCTAGCTGGTTGAGATTCAGAGGGCAAATAGTACCTTATAAACAATAAAATATGGACCCAAATGGTTTTTAGAACTTTGCAACCACTATTTAGGGCTACTATTGTTCTCTAGTTGATTTGGATCTCAAAAATTTTGCCTCCCCAACTGGATTACATACTTTAGAAGGGTAGTGTCTATGCTTTTTCCCTGTCTTGTATCCCCTTCTAGGCCTTTAGCCCAATGATGGGCACAGAGGAGATAACAGTGAGTGTTAACTTGCCTTTAAAAGGCACAGGACCCCTGAAATATTGTTGGCATATAGCATCAGTATTTCTCCTGTTCTTCCCTTCCTGAACATCTAGTACTTTGGGAACACCAATAACAATTGGAAAATTGTGGCTGGAAGTTATTTCTAAAGAGGAAGGTCATCTTCAGTGTATATAGACACAGACTGCCGGATATTCTTACTGAACAATGGCTATTCATTGTGTCAGATTAAAAGCTGGCCCTGGCAGGACAGCAGTCTAGTGTTATTCCCACACAGACAAATTTCAAATAAAAAATTCCATGACCTGGTGCTTTGGTATAAACACAACATTGCAAGTGACTTTTACATCTATCCCCACAATAATTTCTTACTAAGAATATAGTTTTCAGTGGCTGTCTTAAGCACAGATTAAGAATTAACGATTTTTTTTTAAACAAGTCACCACATCCCCTACCTTCTGTTTTATCTTTTGTTGCAGCGTACAGACGGTAAACAGCTCTGTTTCTTCTACCAGTGGGGCGGGGGACACTGCAGCTCCATTCCAAAGGCTGATTGAAATCTCCTTTAAATTCACCGTCCCAATAACATGTTGAACAAGGAGCAGAGGCTTATGGGGGTCATGTTGACTGGGCCATAATAATAATGAAAGGCTTTTCTGTAGGCATTAGTTAGCATTTTATATGGCACGTAATATTTGCAGAGACCTTTCCAATTCTTGTTATTAGTTATTCCTCTCAGCAACCCATTGAGCTAGATTATGGAACTATTTTATAGAGCTAAATGACTCTCCTCCTTTTTCTCCCCTTCTTAGGCATCAACCATTTTTCTCTTTACTAAAGCTGTTGCTGTGGGTAAAGGAAAAAAAATTCTGATGTTCTCATTCAAATATGAGTCAGATCTCATAATGATATAGATACTGATATAGCAAAAAAAAAATCCTTATATAACAAAAAGATTAATAAACTTCTGCTAATAACCTAGAAGCTCTATTGGATATAATACCTTAAAACAACCTTGTGGACTTTGTTTTCATAAGTCTGACCTATAGATGAGACTCTGAACCAACATCCAAAATTAGCTTAATTCTTGGCAATGAGTCTTCCAGATTCAAGCTGCCCAAGTCTCAAATTCAAATGAAAGGTTCACTCCTGAATATCTTTTATTGTTTTTTGGGGGGTGGTGTGGGGTGGGGAGCGTGGTGTTAGTGAGGGAGGTTGGTCCAGACTTGTGATTTTATTGGTTTAGGAGATTCCTAGTATAGAAATTCCTGCTGGTTGTCTGGGATTCTGAGAAGTTAGGTGACTTGCATAGAGTCATATGGTTAGTATGTTTCAGAAGTAGGACTTGAACCCACATCTTTATGACTTCAAGGCTCACCTTCTAGACATTACATTAGGATCTGTTTCTTTGGGGACACTTAATATTTTGTTTCTTTTTAAAGTTGGAATGATATTATTATTAATTTTAATAATCTATAGGCAAACTTAAGTTTCACAGTCTAACAAAAAACCCAAAAAACTTAATTTTGACCCTGTAGACAGGAGGGAAAAACAAATTCATTCATTCAGTAGGCATTTGTTAAATATTTATTGTACCAAAGAAATCCAGTAGTGGAATTTAAAGTCTAATAAATTCTACCTCTGCAGTATTACTTGTGTCTGTCAGCTACTTCTCATTCGCATTGCAACCACCTTAGTTCAGGTCCTTATTATTTTTTCCTGGACTAATGTGATAGTGTCCTAACTGGCTTCACTATCTTCAGCTTCTCCTTTGTCCAATCCATCTTCCCCTCTGCTGCCAGAATACTATTCCTAATAAATAGCAAAACTTTCAATGAATTGAGTTCCCATTACTTACCAAGTCAATTATAACCTCCTTATCCAGGCATTTGAAGCTCTCTGAAAGCTGGCTCCAGCCTAATTCTGGAAAGCCAACCTTATTTTGTGCCATTTCCTGTCACATACTTTATATTTACTCTTCCCCAGACTTGCCACTCTTTTCTGCCTCTGTGAATTCTCTGCTTTGCCAGAAGTATATTACACTTCTCAACTCTATTTCCTACTGACATAATTCTGATCCTTCACAGTTCAGCTCAGGTACCATCTCCTGAGATAGAGGGTGTTACAGTTGAGGAAAAAAATGTCAGCATGGGAATGTGGGTGCCTGAGTTTTAAGTTCCAGCTCTAGCTCATGATGAGACCTTGGGCAAGACACTTCCCATTCTTTATATGAGTTTGTTGTTGTTCAGTCATTTAATCGTGTCCACCTCTTTGTAACCCCGTGAACCATAGCATGCCAACCCTGTCCCTATGGTTTTCTTGTCAGATATACTGGAGTGATTTATTTCCTTCTCCAGTGGATTAAGGCAAACAAGTTAAATGACTTGATAGTGTTACTCATTTTCTGAGGTCAGATTTGAACTCTGGTCCTTCTAACTCCAGGCCTACCATTCTATCCACTGAGCCACCTAATTGCCTTGTATGTAAATTTCTTCATCTGTAAAATAGTGAGGTGGAACTAGATTATCTGTAGGCAGCTAGGTGGTTATGTGGGTAGCTAGATGGTACAGTGTATTGTTTTAAAGTAAGAGTCAGGAAGACCTAAATTCCTTCCTTCCTTCCTTCCTTTTCTCCCTTCCTTCCTTTTCTCTCTTCCTTTCTTCCTTCCCTTCTTCCCTCCTTCCTTCCTTTTCTCCCTTCCTTTCTTCCTTCCTTTTCTCCCTTCCTTCCTTACTTTTCTCGCTTCCTTTCTTCATTCCTTCCTTCCCTCCCTCCCTCCTTCCTTCCTTCCTTCCTTCCTTCCTTTTCTCCCTTCCTTCCTTCCTTCCTTCCTTCCTTCCTTCCTTCCTTTTCTCCCTTCCTTCCTTCCTTTTCTCCCTTCCTTTCTTCCTTCCTTCCTCTCTCCCTCCCTCCCTTCTTTCTTTCCTTCTCTCCTTCCTTTTAGAGAAAGGATTTTGATGCTGCATTGTACTATATACCTGACTAAAGTAATAACAAGAATTACAGTACAGTTATCCTTTCCACATCTCAGGGATTGGAGTGCAGTGTCCCACAATCTGGAAAATCTGTGTTTTTGACTCTCCCTTTGTATTAGAGAAATCTGAATTTTTTTCCTTTTTTTTTGTTTACAGTACCTTATTGTAAAATTTGGGTTGATATTATACAATACTAAACATATATTTTATGTATTTCTGAGTTTCTCAACTTTTTCCATGCTGGTTGCTGGCCTTAATGTGTTGTCTGTGGCTTCCACAAAACTCCCCCCAAATTCCCATTTAATTTTTTTACGCCAACCTGTGATATATCAAAACCACGATGGGGAAAGTCGTGATGTGGAAGGCACAATTGCAGTTGATACATGAATCCCCTGTCCTCTCTCATTTGCCTCACAGTGCTTTCCATGCCACATTACTTAGGTACTAGATTAATGCATTATCTCCTTGGTGTGTACACTCCTTCTGCTGGTGCAGATTACAGCAGGTAGCATGAAGCAATAGAAAGCCCTGGATGCAAACCTAGCTCTGCTGTTTACTACCTATAGATCTTAAACAAGTCCAAGCCTCGGGAAGATAACCTGGGGCACTCCTACATTAAGGGATTTCAATCAGGAGCTCAGCTTGAACCTAAACATTATTTTCCCTAGACTAAGAATATTCCAGAAGACAGATAGGTAGAATTCTAGCTAGGTAGTCCACATCTCTAAGGAGAGCAGAGTGGCCAGCTTTTGTTACCACTTTCCTATTTCCCGCTTTCCCCGAAAGAACCAAAGTCTTCCTTGGAATAGAGTGGATGGAAGAAATTCTAGAGATATCTATTCATGCCTCCCTTTGAACCACATCTAGACAGACCCATGTGGATATGCATAATCTGTATGGCCAATACACACACTCCATACACATACTTGCAAATCAAGACCCTTCAAGCTCCAAGTCTATGATCCTGAGACAATGAAATGCAGATCAAGCCTAAATGTAAGAAAGGAACACCTTTAAATGTTTATTTTTGTAAGCCCTCTATGCCTTCTTAACTTATATGATAATTTTGCATGTCTTTCTGATATCTTCCATGGAGGATCTGACTGATTTTTTTGATTGATTGGAGACCTTCCTAGAAAGCATTTATTAGGCACTTACTAAGGGCTAGGCACTATACAATTAGATACAAGAAGAAAGATAGTCTCTGCCCTCAGGGAGCTCACATTCTCCTGGGGTAAGATAATACATAAAAGGGAGCTAAAAAGTTTGGATTGGGGTGTGGAAATTGAATAGTCTAGGGAGTCAGAAGCTAAGCCAGATTAAGGAATGAGTTGGCTAGAGTACTGCTATCCCTTCCATGTTGCAGGGGTTAGGGGTGTGGCACCCCAAAATCTGGAAAATCCACCCTCCCTTCATACCAGAGAAGATGTCTGAATTTGTTCTCTTTCTTTTATTGGGTGTTTACAGCACCTTATTGTAAAATTCAGGTTAAGTATTAGGTCATAGGTCCTGTGTTGTTTGCCGGCCTTCATGTGTTGTCTGCGACTTCTGTGAAATGCCCTCAAAATTCCCATTTAATTTCTTATGCCAACCAGCAATATAGCAAAACCACAATGGGAAAAGTTGTGATGTGGAAGAGATAGCTATACATAAAAATATATACACATACATGTGTGTATATTATATACGCATACACATACAGGCATATGTGTGTACATGTTGTGCATACCCACATATATGTTTATGTGTATATATTATATGTGCACACATATGCAACACATAATACACATGTATAAAAATACTTTCTCAAGTGAAGGTGCTGGGAATTACTCACCAATCAGACTGGAAGATTTCAGGAATGCAGACACTGCCAGCATAAGATAGCTATTGGGATAAAGATAGAAAAGTCATCCAGGGAATTGGGGCCTAAGCCTCTAGTTTAAAAAAAATTCAAAAATAACATATGTAAAATGCTTTGTAAACTATAAAGCACTATATAAATGTTAACTATTATTATTATTTTAAAATTTTATGGATACCAGTCAAGCACTTGGGCTGTCCATATATTCCTTTGACCTGTGCCACATACCTGTTGCCTTTTCTGGTTATTTGTGTCTTTTATATTGTCATGAATAATACAATAAAGTCTATATGTGCCCACTTTGCATTTTCTGTTGGATAAGTCATAAATTGTTTCTATGATTATGGCATTTTCTGATACTGTATCCTTCCGGAATATCACAAAAGTTAGGTGGCACGGAAGCAGGTGCGCTGCTAGGATAGAGTGCAGGGCCTGGAGTTCGGAAAGTCTGAATTGAAATCCAACCTCAGGCACTTATTAACTTTGTGACCTGGCCAAGACACTTAAACTCTGTTTGCCTCAGTTCCCTCAACTGTAAAATGGGGACTCTGGAGAAAGAAATGGCAAACCACTCTAATCTCTTTGCTAGGAAAACCCCATAGACAGGGTCACAAAGAGTGGGATTTGACTAAATGACTTGGCAACAACAAAAATCCTTCCTATCAAGAAGGTATATGCTTAGTGGATAGTGAATTGGCTTCAGAGTCAGGAAGACCTCAATCTTCTTCAAGTTTCAAGTCTTGCCTTTGACACATATTGTCCATATCATCATGGGTAAGTAATCTCATGTCTCAGTGCCCCTGGCAACTCTCTAAAATTATAAGCTGCAGAGCACCTACTGATCTTCATTGTCCCAGAGAGTTTCCTCACTCTAAATTTTCTATACCAATGTGTAACTGGGCTTTGGGCATTCTCAGATCACTTGGCACAGAGGCATTCTCATTGAATAGGTCGGAGCAGCTTCTGGAAGGAAATATTCTGCACTCCCCTATCATATGGGTAGTTACCTCCTTTATGTTAGGTGATCTGGGCACGTAAAAAACCCAGTTATAAATCAAAGTCATAGGTCTAACTAACAACAATAAACCCTTCTATTCATTCTGATTTATATTATTCAATTCAGCAAACATTTATTAAGTACCTGAAAGGCAAAGACATTCTGCAAGGCACTGGGGACACAAAGATAGTTACCACACAGACCCTGCTAAAGGAGAGAAGAGGCATGTGCACAAATAGCCATAGTACTAAGGAGGGATATGGTTCTGCCCCTTATTCCCTTTACAACCACCTAAGTTCAAGCCCTTATTTCCTCTCCTCAGGACTCTTCTAATAGCCTCCTAGACTCCACTGCCTTTTAGTTTCTCCTTTCGGTCTGTTTTCCCGCATTGCTTCAAGAATTTAATATGATAATGGGATATCACTTGTAACTAGCAATCAAGGGAAGGCTTCATGGAAGATGTAACACTTGAGGCATACTTTAAAGGAAGAGAAGAATTGTAGTTATGTGTGACTTTTGGCTGGAAAACTCATTGGGCAGGGGCTATGACTTCTTCCTCTTCTTATACCTCTTCATTTTTTTTTTCAGGTAGTTGCTATTGAATCAGAATTGAATTTGTTCAGGAATCCTTCAGTGAAGGAAGGAAAGAAGGAAGAAGGCAAGCATTTATTAAGTATCAACTATGTCCAAGGTACTGTGCTAAGCACTTTACAAATATTGTCTTATGTGC
Organism: Petaurus breviceps papuanus; assembly: GCF_028583685.1. NCBI lineage: Eukaryota > Metazoa > Chordata > Mammalia > Diprotodontia > Petauridae > Petaurus > Petaurus breviceps. The sequence continues at coordinate 12,281,282 of NW_027186492.1, read as the reverse complement.
TCCTTACAACAACCCTGGGCTATTATTATCCCCATTTTACAATTGAGGAAATAGAGACAGAAAGAGATTAAGTGACTAACTTGTCAAGGGTCACTAACTTGATGTCTGAGATTGAATTTGAACTCAGATCTTTTTGATTCTGTGTTCAGCATTCTATTCATGACACTACCTTGAACCCCCCCACACAGTATATGTGTGTATACATATATGTGTATGTGTGTATATGTATTATATATATATGTATATATAATTTATATAGCTGAAGGAGTGAGGAGGAACAAAGACAAATCAGTATCTAAGCTAATGGTAGCCAACCTGGCCAAGGGTAGGGGCTAATATTCACCAATGTCATTGACAAAGGACTGCAATATCTTTTTATTTAAAATTTTAATGCGTACTTCATTTATTATACTGAACAGAAGTGACTATGTTAATCCATTCATTCATTTCTCTACATTGAAATATGCTTTGGGGTTATTCAAAGGACGTAACATTTTAAGTATAGCATCAATATAATTCACAAGGGTGGTGTTTCTTCTTTGCGTTTGTTTCTTGGCCAGTATATATGAATGTTTACACAATAAATATATAATGAATGAATGAATGACATATAGCCTTAGAGCAGTGTGGTTCAGTGGAAACAGGACATGACTTGAAATAAAAAATATCTGAATTTCAACAAAGAGCTTTGAGGACTCCTGCTCACTCCCCCACTCCTCCCTCCACTTCTTTGTAGAAGTAGGGGACTATGTTTTTTGAACACTTCAGATAACTTAAGCGTGTTTTGATATGTTGATTGCTTTTGCTGAACTTTTCCACCTTCTTTTTTATCTATTGCTATAAGGGAGAACTTTCTTAGGAGGGGTGGGGAGGCATAGATTGAGAAATATAGGTGATATAAAAATATATTAAAACATACCAATTTAAATTATTTCTAGAATTTTTTAAAAAAAGATCTGAGTTTGAATCCCAGTTTTGCCACAAATTATATGTGAGATCATGGGCAAAGCACTTAACCTCTCAGAGCTTTAGTTTCCTCACCTGTAAAATGGGTATAATAATATTTATATTATCTATTTCAAAGGTTGGTGTAATGCAGCATCTAAAATCTAATATTATTATGAGACATGATGATTTCAGCCACAGTTGGACCAGCCCTGCTATGTACAGTGTGATAGTACTCCAGACCATCTGCTCACTCTATCATTAAAGCCGTTTACACTGTGGCAGCTTTTCACATGGATTTAGCATCCAGAGCTGGACTGAGCCTTAGAAATCTAGTCTAATCCAGAGAAGTTAAGTGGCTGATGCTTTGTGGATTATTAATTTATTCATTCAACCAAAATTCATTAAGCACCTATTCTGTACACTGAGGACCCATAGATAAAAGGTGACTCAATTCTTGCCCTCAGGAAACTTACACTTTATTAGTGGGATAAAAAACACAATTATAACATAAGGGAAGAAGGGATGAAGTCCAAGGGCAGATCCAGACAAAGTGCTCTAGGAAAATCTGAGGGGACATCAGAAAAGACAAAAAAGATCTTGTACCTGAGATGAACTAGGAGGGAATGTAAGGACTCTGAAACAGAGTTGAGGAGGGGTTGTATTTTAGGCATGAGGGAAAAGGGAAGGGGAAGGGAACAAGCATTTATTAAATGCCTACCATGTTCCAGGGCAAGGGACTAAGTGCTTTAAAAGTATCATCTCATTTAACTCTGACATCAGCCCTGTGGAGTAGGTACCATTATTATAACCATTTTGCAGTTGAGGATACTGAGGCAAGCAGAGGTAAAGCGACTTGCCCAGAGTCACCAAGCTAGTAAGTGGTTGTGGGTGGATTTGAACTCATACCTTCCTGATTTTAGGCCCTGTGGCCCCGTGCCTTTTGTCCATTATACCACCAAATGCATCTAGATAGGAGATAGCATTTCATTTTAGTGGAACAGCTAGTAATCTAGTTTGACTAGAAGCTAGAGTATGTAAAGAAGCTGGAAAGCTAATTTGGAGGCAGATTGTGGGAGGCCTTAAATGCCAATGAATTATTTAATGAGTTTGCATTTTATCCTAGAGGGAACAGGGAGCTATTGAAGATTTTTGTTTGTTTTAGGGTTTGTTTTTTAGAAATTTTGCATGGAAGTGATATGGTCAGAGGCTGTTAAACACATTGTTTTGGCAGTGGTGAAAAGGTTGCCAGATATATGAGAGACTGGAGGCAGGAAGAACAGTTAGGGGGATTTTTTTTGGAGGGGGGAATGTAGGGCAATTGGGGTTAAGTGACTTGCCCAAGGTCACATGGCTAGTTTTTGTGTTAAGTGTCTGAGGCTGGATTTGAACTCAGGTGCTTCTGACTCCAGGGCCAGTGCTCTATTTACTGTGCCAACTAGCCGCCCCAGTTAGGAGGCTTTTACAATAATTCCAGCTAGAGGTAAGAAAAGTTTGAACAAGAATGAAGAGAAGTGGTTGGATACAAGAGCAGTTGTGCTATTAGAATAAGTAGGGTTTGGAAACTAACTGACTATGGGGGATGAGGAAGAGGAAGAAGTCAAAGGTCACTCAACACTTTTGAAACTGGGTGACCAGGAGGAACAAGGGGCCATGAACAGAGATAGGGAAATTGAGAATCTGGGAAAGTTTAGGGTGGAAGGGTATGAACTCAGTTCTGGTCGTACTGAAGGTACTTGCAGGACATACATGTAGAGCTGTCCAGCTAATGGTTTTTAACGGGATTGGAGTTGGGTGGAGAGAGCAGGTTTGGCCATAACAATTTAGAAGGAGACTGTGTAGAAGTGATAGTTGAATCTGTGGGAAGAAATGAGATCACCAAAAGCAAGGGTGTGGAGAGAAGGAAATTAACAGAATGTAAACTCCTTGAGGACAGGGATTATTCCATTTTTAGTGTTATGTCTTCAACATCTGGAATAGTGCCTTGCATGGGAATGAATGAATGAACAAGCACTTGTTGAGCACCCACTATTTGTCTGGGTACTTAATAAACGTAAATAACTGTTAATATAAAGCATTAAGGTTTTCAAAGCACTCTACAAGTTATCTCATTTGAGCCTCAAAATAACCCAATTAGGTAGATGCTCTTATTATCACCATTTTACATATGGGAAATATGAGGATAAGATATAGTTTAGTAACTTGCCCAGCGTCACACAGCTAGTAAGTAATTGAGATGAGATTCAAGCCCAGGTCATCCTAGGACTTAAAAGTCCAGCACTCGTACCAATTGTGCCATCTAGTTGTTGAATTGAATCAATGAGGGATCAGGAAAGTAGAGGCCTTGTAGAATACCTTGTTCCTTGTTTGTCCTTCATTCTGAAAGAAGACCATGGCTTCAGGAAGGTGATGTCCTGACTTGCAAGTGAGTTGGAATAGCTATGCTTAGTGGGAAGGGAGATGATAATGAACGAGTTTCGTCATCAGAAGCGAGTTTCTTTTTCAGCATTTACTAAAGGACAGGCAGGAGCGGAATCAAGAGATAACATAGAATCACTCAGACACTTAATTTGAGAATTGGAAGAGGCCTCAGCAGATGTCTGGTTCAATTCATGTCCAAAAAGGTCATTCCTATTACAACCTTAGCAATGAGGAGTCATCCAGCCTTAAGGCTTCTAGTGAAGGGAAATCCACTCCCCAATCTCACCGAACAGCCCATTCTACTTTGAAATAATAGTCATATTTATAGAGTTCTTTTATAAATCAAAAAACTAGATTTTATAAAGTAAAAACTTCTCACCTATTGCTTTGGGTTCTGTCTCCTGAGGTCAAACAGTACAGTACAGTGCAGTTCTTATCCCTCTTCCATGTGATATTTGAACACAGCCAGCATGTTTCTTCCCTTTCTCCATTAACCCTTCCCCTTTCCCCAGACTCTTTTCTTCTCCTGGTTTTCTATCTCTGGAGATTTTCCAGACTGTCAATGTCCTTTCTGAAATGCGGTATCCAGGACTGAACATAAAGATGGTCAGACCAGGGCAGGATATAATAGGACCTCTCTAGTATTGAAAGCTATGATTCTGTTTTTTTAAGCAATTGGGGTTAAGTAACTTGCTCAAGGTTACACGGCCAGTTATTTCTGGGTGGGTGCTAAGTATCTGAGCCCGGATTCGATCCCCAGGTCATCCCAACACTGGGGCTGGTGCTCTTACTCACTGTGCTACCTCGCTGCCCCTAAAAACTGTGATTCTTAATGCAGCCCAAAACTGCATTGGCATTTTTGGCTGCCATATCACACCATTGACTCATATTGGGCTTGTGGGTTATTAAAACTCCCAAATCTTTCCGAGAAAAACTTATTGTATAATCATGCCTCACCCATTCTGTACTTGTGAAGTTGATTTTTTTAAAATGTGTGAGACTTTACATTTATTCCTATTGAGTTTCATCTTATTTGATCCAGTCCAGTATTCTAGCATGTCAAGATCTTTGGGGATCTTGACTATCACCCAGTGGGTTAACTGTTCCTTCTTGTTTTGTGCCATCTGTAAATTCAATAAGCCTCATACCTATGCCCAAATTGAAGGGATAAGGACAGGAATAGGGATTGGACCTGTTTCATTAGTATAGGGAACTTCCAGGTGGGAAAAGTCGATTTCTCCCAATGCAGATTAGTACCTTCTCTGAAATTTATAATCTTAGGGAATTGAACAGAGCATTGAGAAGTTAAGAAACTCATTCAGGGTTCCACAACCAGAATGTGTCAGAGATGGAAAATGAACTCACATCTATCTGGTTTTGAAGATAGTTTGCTATTCAGTATTTAATACTGCCTCTGCCTTCATCTAAGATTTTTTTGGGGAAAATTAAAGAGCATGGAGCCAGTCACAGATTTATGAGGGATTCCTTTGGAGAATTCCCACCAAGTTGACACCAAACCATTTGAATCTTACAAGTTCAATCATTGAACCAAGGTGCAGGTCAAGAATTGTTAGCAAAAATGTGTTCCATTAGCCACTGTAACTCTTTGACTCAGGGAGTTACAGTGCAGCTGTGACTATATGGAACCCTGTAGGCACAATCTGAACATGACATTCGTCTTGGTAAACATAAACAAGTTCCCTCCACACAAGTGAATTGAAATAAGGGAAGGGAAAATTGGTATCATGGGAAATGCTAATAACCTTCTAGATGGTAATGTCAAGCTCAAATAGAAATGAGGTTTACTAAACCATATATAATAATCCTTGCAGGCTATGGTTTGACTTAGAAACCCACATTTTGACTTTTCTATATTTGGTGGTCTTTTTATTTATTTTGTTAAATATTTCTCAGTTACACTTTAATCTAGATTAGCCGGCATGTTTGATACCTATATTCTAGACTATCAGATTTTCCAGATCTTCATTAATGTGGTTAACTGAATTAGGGAGTGGATTTACCTCAGGTTTCCTGTGGATCACTTCCTATGCCTTTCAATCCCCATACTTCGTGAAGATGGAATGTTAAACTGAGGAGGATAAGACAGCCTTGGAAATACATATTGCCTGTAACTAAAAATACTCAAATGGATTGGTGTCCACATAGATCTCAATGTTCTCTGCCTACTGGCTCATTCCCTGTTGCCTACAAACATGGCCATGTCTCCCTGATCTTGAAAAAAACCCTTTCTTGATACTTCCATCCTTCTAACTATTGTCCTATACATCTCTTCTGCCTTTTGGTGGCTAAAGTCCTTGTAAGGGTTATCTACAATAGACGTTCCACTTTCTATCCTCCCCTTACAATCTGCCTTCTGACCTCATTATTTCACTGAAACTGCTCTTTCCAAAGTATCTCATGATCTCGTAATTGCCAAATCCAATAATTTTTTCTTTATCTTCATTCTCCTTGTCCTTTCTGTTGCCTTTGACACGGTTGATCACCCTCTCCTCCTTGTTCTTCTCTTCTCTCTAGGTTTGTGGTACACGCCTACCTCCTGGCTTTATTCCTATGTATCTAACCAATCCTTCTCTGTCTCCTTTGCTGGATCCTCTCTCAGATCATGCTCTCTAACCATGGAGTTCTGTCCTGGGCTCTCTTTTCTTCTTCTATACAACTCTATTTGGTGGTCTCATCAGCTCTCATGGATTTAATTACCATCTTTATACTAAGGATTCTCAGATATTCCTATCCTGCCCCAATCTCTGTTAGTCAGCAGAGACTTCCGGAAATCTTAAACTTAGATATGCAAGTAGGCATCTTAAACTCAATATGTCCAAAATGGAACTTACTTTCTTTCCCCCTAAAACCTCCCCATTCCCACCTTCCTTTTTGTTATGGAGGCAACACCATCTTCCTAGTCCCTCAGGCTCACAAGCTAATAGGCATCCTCAACTTCTCACTATCTCTCACTGCACTGTATCAATCTATTTTCTAGACTTGTTGATTTCACCTTTGACACATCTCTCAAATATACCCTCTTCTCTCTTCTGATACTTCCACCTCTCTAGTACAGGTCTTGACCTGGACCTACTGATGGGTCTGCCTACCTCAAGTCTCTCTCTCCTCCAGTCCATCCTCTTTTCAGCCACTAAAGTACAGGTCTGACTCTGTCACCCTACCCCCAACTCATCTTCAGTGGCTCCCCATTGCCTTTAGGGTCAAATAAAAATGCCCTGTTTGGCATTCAAAACCCTTCTTAACTTAATTCTCTCCCACATTTCCAGTATTCTTTTTTTTCTTTCCAGTCTTCTTACTCTACATATGTAGTGTCCAGTGATACTGGTCTTTTGCTGTTCCACAAACAAGACACTCCTCTTAGCTTTGGGCATTTTTTTCAAGCTGTCCCCATTTCTAGAGTACTCTTCCTCCTCAGCTCTACCTACTGACCTCCTTGACTTCTTTTAAGTCCCAACTTAAATTCCATCTTTTACTGAAAGCCTTCCCCAAACCCTCTTTATTCTACTGTCTTCTCTCTGTTCATTGTTTATTCTTTATCCTGTATATAACTTGCCTTGTTTGCATATTGTATCTTTATGGGGAGGGACTGCCTTTTGCCTCTTTTTGTATCCCCAGTGCTTAGCACAGTATCTGGTACATAATAAGTGCTTAATCAATGCTTAACAATTGATTGAGTAAATGATGAGCGTTACAATCCATCCAGGAATCAAGAGATGGCTTAAAGAAAATTAGTCCCTTTATTGTAGAGGTAGACCATGAGTTTGGAATATTTCTTATGCTCTCAGACAGGGTTGATATGTTAGCTTTGCTTAACAGTCTTTTTTTTTTGTTGTTGTTGCAAAGAATATAGCCCGATGGATAGGAAGGGTGGTGATATGTTCTGAAATGAATGTGATGGAACAAAAAAATGCAGCTGTGCAGAAGAGTATAAAGAACACTGATTTTGATGATAGAGGACCTAGGTTCAGGTACCCCCTTTGATGTTTGCAAGATGTGTGATTTTGAATCAGTCAATTAACCTCCCTTGCCCTTAGTTTCCTCATTTGTAAAATGAAGGGGTTGGACTAGATGGCCTCCAATCCTCATTCCCACTTTTAATCTATAATCCTATGATAGTAAAAATAACTTAAAAAAACAAAAGAAAAAAAGTCAGTCAACCGGTCCCAAAGAACCTTTCAGATATTTTACCCCTCCTTTTGCTTCTTTAATGTTTTGCTTTCACAGGGCGTGTATTTATAGGAGACTTTCGAGCTCTTGACTGCTGGCAGATGCTTGTTTATGGCAGCATGATGTTCTGGAGTAGTGGCAAGTTTTGTGATTGTAATATGGTGTGTTGAACCTCATGATGTTTTATAAAACTGACTAGGCCAGATTATGACATAAATGTGAGAAAATTAGTACAGAGGATGATGCTGAAACTGTTTTGCAAAACTTTATTGACCTTTACATTTGACACATTGAAGACTCCCAGATTTGCTCCTTAGAGTGACTACTGTCATGTGAAACTCTTCCCCTTCCTTCTCTTCCTCCATTTCATGGCAGCTGGAGAAAGAGAAGGGGTGGGGGAGAGAGAGACAGAGAGAGAGAGAGAGAGACAGACAGACAGACAGACAGACAGAGACAGACAGAGACAGAGACAGACAGAGACAGACAGAGAGAGACAGAGACACAGAGAGAGAGACAGACAGAGACACAGAGACAGAGAGAGATGGAGACAGAGAGTGACAGAGAGAGATGAGAGAGACAGAGACAGAGAGACAGAGAGAGAGACAGAGACAGACAGAGACAGAGAGAGACAGAGAGACAGACAGAGAGACAGACAGAGACACAGAGAGAGACAGAGAGTGACAGACAGACAGAGACAGACAGAGACAGAGAGACAGAGAGAGACAGAAAGAGACAGAGACAGGGACAGAGAGAGAAACGAGAGACAGAGAGAGACAGAAAGAGAGAGAGAGAGAGAGAGAGAGAGACAGACAGACAGACAGACAGACAGACAGACAGACAGACAGTTATTACTGCTTATTATGTGCCCAAAATTATGCTAAGCTGAGGATACAGATAAAAAAGTGAAGACATTCCCTACCCTTAGAGGGCTTACATTCTAAAAGGGAGAGAACATGCACATAGGACAGTAGTGGTCAGGGTGAGGTATTTTAGTTTAGAAAAGTAAAAGGATGGTGAGGGGGGACCATAAGGAACTGGGAAAGGAGCTCCATTCTCTGTCTGGACTAAAAGTGATGAGTTTCTGTGGTTGAAACTCATTAGTCTAGGGGACTGAAAGTCAGCCTCTTGAGAAATCTCCTTCTTCCCTATTCTCTGTTTCTGATGAAATCATTCCACCACAGAACAACCTTTAGAATAGTTCTGTTCCTTTAAACCATTTAAATTCATTGCCACAAAACTTGTTCTTATTCTCCATGGTAAATATATTCTTTCCCAGCTTGCACAGCTTTAGCTGATTTCCAAAGTTAGCAGAAGGTGCACTGATGACAGTTGGCAGCATGGTTCACTTCAATTCTGTTTGTGGATTTGCCTTTTATAGGGAGCCACAAAATAGGAGAATGGAATCATGACTGAATGAATTAGGGCCAAACAGAGAAAGGTACTTATGCCTTCTGGAGCAGGCTGTAGTCTCACATGTGAACAGGAAGCATGGATCATAAGGCAGCCTCTCTCCTGTCACTTTATAGACTCAATTTAGTTCATAGATAAATAAAGCTTTTATTAAGTTCTTACTATGTGCTAGGCACTGGACTAGGGATACAAATAAAAGCAAACAAGATGGTCCTTGTCCTCAAAGAGCTTATATTCAGTTGGGGGAAGATAACTGTAAAGGGATACAAGAAAGGAAGTTTAGAAAGTAATGCAGAAAGTGATAGTAGCATGAGGATCTCCTTTCTAGAAAGATAAAGCAACAGGCTCACCTTGGGGGAGTGAAGAGGGTCTAGGGGTTCAGTTGAAATTTATGGTGTAATAGACATTTTCGGTCAGTGAGATCAGATTTAGAATTGGAAGGAAACTCAGAGGTCAGCTAGTTCATTTTATTCATTTTACAGATAAGGAAACAAACTAAAGTCCAGAGAATTTAAGTTGTTTGTCCAAGGTTACATAAATGGCATCAGAAATGTAATTTGAGATCAGTAAGGGTGGGTCTTGGAGGTATCCACAACAGCAGGAGTTCTCAACTCAAAGTTTGTTCTCAACTCAAAGTTCTCAAAGTTTGGGAGTTCTCAACCCAGAGGAAGTAAGAGGGTTGGATAACTGGTCAGAAAGAAGTCACATAGGACACTTTGCTGGCACTGGGTGAAGGGTCTGACTGTTTGGCAGTTCCATTGCCCATACGCAGTTTTGGATCACAGTTCCGGGGTGGAGAGGAACATGTAGTCAGTCACAAGGGAGCAGAGGCCCTGGTCACAGTCCCAAGGCATAAAGGAATACACTAGTACTTACAGCTCCATGGGAACAGAGATCCTGGTCACATTCCCAGAGATGAGAGGAACACTAAAGCTTGTGGCTACAAAGGAGCAGGGGTCCCTCCTGAGTAAAGATCAGAGTGCAGCCCAGGAAAGTAGTGACCACATAGCCCTCCTCAGATCATACTATTTGGGAAGTAGTGAAAATTTGCAGAACCCCAGAACTAGCTCTGAAAACAGTAGCATAAAAATGTCTGAAACTTGAGACAGTGTCTCCCCAACTCCAGCTTACCAGAGCCCAACTTTAACATAAAGTTAAATCACCACTGTTATTCCATATTGTATTAGAAATGTTAATTTTAGCAATAAGAGAAAAAAAGAAATTGAAGGAATTAGACTAGGCAAAGAAGAAACAAAGCTATCACTCTTTGCAGATGATATGATGGTATACTTAAAAAATCGTAGAGAATCAAGTGAAAAAAACTACTTGAAATAATAAACAACTTTAGCAAAGTTGCAGGAAATAAAATAAATCCACATAAATCATTGGCATTTCTATCTATTACTAACAAAGCCCAATAGCAAGAGATAGAGAAATTCCATTTAAAGCTACTGTATACATTATAATATATGTGGGAGTCTACCTGCCAAGACAAATCCAGAAACAATATGAAAACAATTACAAAGCATTTTTCATACATATAAAGTCATATCTAAATACTTCAGAAAATATCGATTTCTCATGGGTAGGCTGAGCTAATATAATAAAAATAACAATTCTACCTAAATTAATTTACATATTCAGTGCCATACCAATCAAACCACGAAAAAATTATTGTATAGACTTAGAATAAATAATAACAAAATTCATTTGGAAGAACAAAATGTCCAGAATATCAAGGAAATTAATGAAAAGAAATGCAAGGGAAGGTGGCCTGGCTATACCAGATCTCAAATTGTATTAGAAAGCAACAATCATCAAAACTACTTGGTACTGACTAAGAAATATAGTGATGGATTAGTCGAATAGGTTATGCATACAAGACACAATAGTCAATGACTATCGTAATCTACTGTTTGATAAACCAAAGACTCCAGTTTCTGGGATAAGAACTCACAATTTAACAAAAACTGCTGGGAAAACTGGAAAATAGTATGGCAGAAACTAGGCATATGAACAGGTAGTTTTCAGATGAAGAAAATAAAGCTATCTATAGTCATATAAAAATACTCTAAATGACTATTGATTAGGGAAATACAAATCAAAACAACTCTGAGATACCACATCACACTTGTGAGATTGGTTAATATGACAAAACAGGAAAATGGTAAATGTTGAAGAAGGTGTGGGAAAATTGGGTACTGAGGGTCAAGTTGTGAACTGATCCAACTATTCTGGAAAGCAATTTGGAACTATGCCCAAAAGGCTATAAAAATGTGCATATGCTTTGACCTATCAATGCCACTTCTAGGGCTGTGTTCCAAAGAGATCATAAAAACAGAAAAGGACCCACATGTACAAAAATATTTATAGCAGCTCTTTGTGGTGGCCAAGAATTGGAAATTGAGGGGATGCCCATAAATTGGGGAATGGCTGAATAAGTTGTGATATATGAATGTAATGGAATACCATTGTTCCATAAGAAATGATGAGCAGGTGGACTTCAGAAAAACCTGGAAATACTTACATGAACTGATGCTGAGTGAGGTGAGCAGAACTAGGAGAACACTGTACATAGTAACAGAAACATTGTGGGGTGACTAACTTTGATAGACTTATCTCTTTTCAGCAATGCTGGGATCTAAGGCAACTCCAAAAGACTCATGAAAATGCTATCCATATCCAGAAAAAAAAAAACTATGGAGTCTGAATGCAGACTGAAGCATACTTTTTGTTTCTTCTTTCTCATGGTTCCTTCCATTGGTTCTAATTCTTCTTTTCAATGTGACTAATGTGAAAATTAAAAAAAAAAACATTAAGTTCAAAGTCAAGAAATGGGCTGGAAAAATGAGCAAAGAACAAAAAAGCACTTGACAATAAAAAACCACTATGGTGGCAGCAAAGAAGAGATATAAACAAAAGCCTCAAACACAAATGCAAATTGGGCACAAGCCCAACATGAATTCCTGGAAGAGTTAAAGAAAGAGAAAAGAGTGGTAGAGGAAAAAATGGGAAAAGAAATGAGAGTGATGCAAGAAAATTATGCAAAGAGAATTAACAGCTTGTTAAAAGAGGCACAAGAAGTACTGAAGAAAATAACACCTTAAAAAACAGAATTGACCTAATGGTAAAAGAGGTACAAAAATTTCTGAAGGAAAGAACTTAAGAAGAATAGGCCAAATGGAAAAAGCAATGCAAAAACTCATTTAAGAAAAGATCCCCCTAAAAAGTAGAATTGGCCAAATGGAAAAAGAGATATGAAAATTCACTGAAGAAAATAATCCCTTAAAAAGTAAAACTGGGCAATTAGAAGCTAGTGACTTTATGAGACTTTAAGAAACAACAAAACAAAGTCAAAAGAATGAAAAAAAGAAGAAAATGTGAAACAGCTGACAGAATAGATTGAAGAGAGAAAATTTAAGAACTATTGGACTATGTGAAAACCATAAATGAAAACTCCCCAAACTCCCATGTTATAGTCAAATTCAAGAGCTCCCAGATCAAGGAGAAAATATTGAAATAAAGAAACCATTCAAATATCATGGAGCCATAGTTAGGATCACACAAGATTTGGCAACTTTCACATTAAAGGAGTAGAAAACTTGGAATATGATATTCCAGAAGGCATAGGAGCTATGATTACAACCAAGAATAACCTACCCATCAAAACTGAATGTAGTTCTTCAGGGAAAAACTGGATATTTATTTAATGAGATAGAGAACTTTCAAGCATTTCTGATGGAAAGACCATAGCCAAATAGAAAATATGACATTCAAGCACAAGAACTGAAGAAAAATATCCAAAGATAACCATGAAAGAGAAATCATAATGGATACAATAAGGTTAACTGATTTACATTCCTATATGGGAAGATGATATATGTAACTCCCAAGAACTTTTATCATAATTAGGGCAGTTAGATGGTATTTACAAAGACAGAAGACATGGGGGTGAGGATGGTTGATTGTTGTTGGGATGACCTAAAAATAATGAAAGGATGAAAAAGGGATGCATTGGGAGGAGGGGGAAAGATGAGAAAGAATGGGAGAAATAATCTCACAAAAAAAGAAGTACAAAGGGAAGCATTTTTACAGTAGAGGGAGTAATGGGGGGAGTAGTACCCAATGCTTGGAACTCATTCTAATTAGAATTGGTTCAGAGAATATGTATGTATGTGTATATATATATATATATATATATATAGATAGATATATAGATATATATATGTATATAGATAGATAGATAGATACATGTATGTATGCATGTATACAAACACACTCAGTTGGGTATAGAAATCTATCTTACCTGAAAGGGAAGTGGGATGGAAAGGAGATAAGAGAAAGAGAGGTGGGAATGATAAAAGGGAGAACAGATTGAAGGAGGCAGTGGTCAGAAGCAAAACAGACTTTTGAGGAGGTACAGGTAAAAAGAGAGAGAGAAAGAAGGATAAATAGGAAAAAAAATGGGATGGAGGGAAATATACATAACTGTGAATGTGAATGGAATGAATTCATCCATAAAATGGAAGCATATGAATGGATTAGAAACCTGACTCTAACAACATGTTGTTTACAAGCAACACACTTAAAAACAGAAAGACACAGAGTTAAAAGAAGGTGCTGGAGCAGAGTCTGTTATGGGTTAGCTGAAGTGAAAAATGCAATCATGATCTCAAACAAAGACAAGCAAAAATAGATCTAATTAAAAGAGATCCATGGAAACAGATGAGTTAAACTAGATTGAGGTTAACCAACAGGTCTCAAAAACCAGTTGGTGAGCTCCAAAGGAAATTCAGGGTCAGAATAGTGTCATTTAAATTCCCAGGGAGTAAAGGGGTCCTCAGGTATCCATCTTAAGTCTCTCAAACTGATGTGTTTAAGGCATATAACCTTCCCAGTTTTCATCAAGGGAGAGGATAGAGCTGGTTCTTAAGCTGTCTAAAAATGAGGGTGGGCCCAAGAGGGAGAGGGATATTACACAGGACACCCTAAGAAAGGTGAGTCAGAAGGAGTGCACTTCAAAAACCTTTTTGCCTCATATATTATTCTTGCTATTTAGATAAACTGCCACTCAATGAGTCTTCTGCCTATGGTTAGGCTTCTCATAGGCATGTTAAAATCAATTAGAGCATAGTATGCTTTTCCACTCCTGTTTTTTTTATTTTTAAATTAAACAAATTTTAAATTAATTTGTTTACTTTTAGTTTATAACATCCAGTTCCACAATCCCTTGAGTTTCAAAATTTCTCTCCTTCCCTCTCCTCCCCCCTTCCCCCCATGGTGGCATACAATCAAATACAGGTTCTACAAATACCTTCACATTAAACATTAGTCAAGTTGTGAAGAAGGATTATAACCAATGGTCCACTCCTGTTTTTTTTTTTCTAGAAAAAAAGATAGAACTCTTAATTAAGGTAGCTAAAAGGCAGTAATTAAAATTATTTTGTTTAACAGGATATCAAGTGTACAATTTAGAGCAATATTTAAAGAATGAAGCAAATATAGTCATAGAAAGGTAGTGTGACAAGAGCCTCTCATCCAAGAGCCAAAATACTTGAGTTCCAGTTCCTGAACAAATCACTTAATGCTTCTGAGACTCAGTTTCTTCATCTGTAAAATAGGAATAATAAGACTTGCATTACCTAACTGACAGGACTGATGTGAAGAAAGCATTTTGTAAACTTTGAAATACCATATAAACTTCAGTTCTTCATAATCTTCATATTATTATTCTATTTGTATAGCTCATTAGCATATCTTTAACTTCTCTTAATCACTGCTGAATCTGACTCTGGTTTCATCTTCGGACTTGAGTAGAAAACACTTTTCTTCCTCTGAGTCCTTTTTAGTCTGTCCAAGTCTTGTCAAGAGTTTTTCAAACTCTGGGGCTCTCGCAGTTTCTCTTAGAGGGACAAAAAGCTGGTTACATTTATTGCCCACTTAAAGAAATAGCTTTGCTGTCAGTGTGATAAATAAAACACTGAATTTGGGCTAAGACCTAAGTTCAAATCCCAACTAAGACACTTTAGTGGTTATTTGACCCTGAACTTAAATTTCTCTGAGCCTCAGTTTGCTCATCTCTAAAATGGGGATAATTATAGCTCCTATCTCCAAAAATTATTGTATGGATAAAATGACTAGATATATGTAAATATAATACTTTGCAAACTTCAGTGTTGGGTAAATGCAATTTATTTTCTCATTCTCCTTGATGAAATACCAGGGATTATCTGTAGTTAGCTCTGATTCTCTCTTCACTGCTTTCAGTAAGGATTCTGACCAGACCACTCCACTGAAACTTCTTTCCACAGTTATAGATAATCTCTTAACTGCTAAGATTAATGGACTTCTCACTGTTCTCATTCCATTTGAACTTCTGCAGCTTTTGACACTTTTGTGTCAACTCCTTGAATATTTTCCCCTTCCTTCTCTTCTGTGAGACCATTCTCTCTTGGTTCTCTTACATGTCTGAATCATTCTTTTACAGTCTTTGCAGGATCATCAGTCATCTCCTGCTCATTAATTTGGGGGTAGGAGCTCTCCAAAGCACTTAACTAGGAACTTCTTTCTAAATTCTTTCTTGCTAGTCTCATAAATTGTCATAGGTTCTATTATCCCAATGATGCTCAAATTCTATATATGTAGCCCTAATCACTCTTCTAATTTGTTATAAGGGAGGGTTCCAGACTCATATTGTAACTGCCTATTGGGCATTGCCATCTGGATGTTCCATATGAATTCTCAAACTCAACATGTCAAAAATATAAGTAGTCTTCCTTTCCTCCAAATTTTTCTATTTTCTTTCAGTTTCCCAGGTACTTAACATCAGAGTTTCCCTTGATCTCTTTCATCTCTCCATGTCTCATCAATTGACAAGCTTATCAATTTTTGCATGGATAGCATGCCTTGCATCTGTCCCTTTCTTTTCAATCATACTTCCACTTATCATTCTACCCATTCATCACCTCTACTGACTATTGCAGTAGCCTCCTAATTAGCCTTTCTGTTTTCAGGCTCTCCCTCTCCAATCCATCCATCACAAAGCTCCCAAATTAATATTCCCAAGATGTAGTTCTGACCATGTCATTCTGTACTCAAACATATTCACTGGCTCCCTATTGCCTCAAGAATAAAATGCACATTCCTTAGTTTGGCATTTAAGACTCTATGTTATATGACTCCGGATTGTGATTCCATACTTATTTCATAATACACATTTTTACACACTCCCCATTCTGTTTCCTGATTTCAATATTCTATTGTCTACACCCTGACCTTTTCAGAGGTTGTTTTCTGTTTCTAGAGAATACTCTCTTCTCACTTGTTCCTCTCAGAATTCTTCCTTCAAGATTCCATTCAGATGTCTCCTTCTCTTACATAAACTCTCTTTTTATCCCCCAAATTTTGGGTCCTCCATCCTTAAATTTTCTTCATGGCATAGGAATCAGCAGTGTCCATACATGAATATGAGAGTTAACATGTTTTATCTGAGGAATAGAAAGAATGCCAGTTTGGCTAGACTGCTGAGTGCCGAAGCAAGAATAATGTCCAATGATGTCAGAAAGATATGTCAGGAATACCTTGTTTTATTGCACTTTGCTTTATTGTACTTCACAGATATTTCATTTTTTAAAAAACATATTGAAGGTTTGTGGCAACCATTTGTCAAACAAGTCATTGGCACCATTTTTCCAAGAGCATGTGTTCACATTGTGTCTCTATGTCACATTTTTGTAATTCTTGCAATATTTTGAGATTTGTCATTATTATTGTATTTGTTATCATGATCTGTGAACAGTGATCTTTGATGTTATTATAGTTGTTTTGGAGTACCATGAATTTGTGCCCATCTGAGATGGCAAACTTAACCAATAAATGTTGAGCATATTGTGACTACTGCACTGACTGACCATTCTCCCATCTCTTTCTCTTCTGGCCTCTCTCTTCCCTCAGATACAACAATATTGAAGATTATTACATAAATTTAATTGATCAAGCAACGACAGGATTTGAGAGGATTGACTCCAATTTTGAAAGAAGTTCTATTATGGGTAAAATGCTATCAAATAGCATCTATAATCTGCTATAGAGAAATCTTTCATGAAAGGAAGACTCAATGTATGCAACAAACTTCATTGCTGTCTTTTTTTTTAAGAAATTGCCACAGCTGTCTCAACCTTCAGCAACCACCACTGTGATCAATAAGCAGTCATCAAAATTGAAGCAAGACTCTCCACTAAAAAGATCACTACTCGCTGAAAGCTCAGATGATGGTTAGCATTTTTTTTCAATAAAGTATTTTTAATTAAGGTTATATACATTGATTTTTTAGGCATAATACTATTGTACACTTTGTAAGCTACAGTATAGTATAAAAATAACTTTTATATGCACTGGGAAACCAAAAAATTTGTGTGACTCACTTTACTGCGATATTGACTTTATTGTGGTGGTCTGGAACCAAACCTGTAATATCTCTGAGTATGCCTGTATTGGAGCCAAGTTGTAAAAGGCTTGAAGAGCCAAACAGAGGAATTTATATTTTATCCTAGAGACAATGAAAGCCACTAGAGTTAATTGAGCAGGAGAATGACATGACTAAATTTGTGCTCAAGAAAAAATAGTTTGGTAGCAGTGTAGATGGACTGGACTGGGGAGAGGCTTGAGGCAAGGAAGTCACCTAGGAGACTGTTAGAATAATGTATAATAATCACTTTTCATATTTTCCTTTGAGATTCTTTACCTTTTTGTCTTCCAGATAAATTTTGTTAAATTCTATAAAGTCATAATTTTGGTAGTTTTATTGTTATGGCACTGAATCTAAATTAAATTTAACCAGCATTGTCATTTTTATTGTATACTTCTATGAACAATGAATTCTTTTCCAATTATTTGGTTTTTCTTATTTCTGTATCATCGTTATATTAATATAATTCTTGTTTGTGTCTTGATAGGTGGACTCTCAAGTATTTTATACATCCTATAATTATGTTAAACAGAATTTCTTTTTCTCTTTCTGCTGAATTTTGTTAGTAATATACCAGAATGCTAATGATTTGAGGGGCTTATCTATATGTTATATTAATTTTGTTTATCTCTTCTTTGATTTTCAAAATGCCTATTTTCTGCTTTTCTTGGTGTTTTTTTAAAAAGAGTTGGATATCTGATTTATTGATTTGTTCTTTCTCTTTTTTCTTGATTGAAAGTATTTAGGGCTCTAAATTTTCCCCTAAGGACTTCTTTGGTTGCATGACATTATTTATTAATTTTTATTGATGTCTTTTGTTCTCACATGACAGTCATTTCCTGTTGTGACATTCAACAGTCATTGAACCTTCCTTATAACAAAGAACAAAGAGTTAAGCAAAATTTACTAATAGAGTGATCATATCTACCAATGTATAAAACACATTCACCCTCCTAATTTCCCACCTCTAGAGAGGAGGGAGGGATTTTTTATGATTGAGAATGATTATTATGTCAGTTTGGATGCTTTTTAGTGATGTCTTCATTTCCATAATTCAGGTCATTCTGTATATTCCTCCACTAGTTCTAATTAATTCACACAGTATCAGTTAAAATAAGTCTTTGCATATTTCTTTGAATTTTCTGTATACATTAATTCCTTATGGGTAAGTATTCCATTATATTAATATACCATCATTTGTTTGGTCATTGCAAGTTAATGAATACTCACTTTGTTTCCAGTATTTTGCTACTGCAACAAGCACTGTTTATGGAAGGTATTGCTGTATTGAGCCTTTTAATATTTAACCTACTCTTAGTATATGCCCATTAGTGAGGTGTTTGGGTCAAAAGTTATGAATACTTTCGTGACTCTTCTCACAGAACTCCAAATTTTCTTCCTTAAAAAAATTTTTTATTGATATTCTTTAAAAAAAATCACTGTCACTTTCTAATGACTCCCCACCCACATGCCCAAGGAAACCCAACCTTGCAGCAAAGTACAACTAGGCTAAGGAAAACAAATCCACACATTAAATGGGTGAATAAATAAAAAGCATTTATTAAGTGCTTATGACATACTAAACACTATGCTAAGCACTAAGGACACATATATAGAAGTAATATAGCTCTTGCTTTCAAATATTTATACAGGGAAGATATATAGAGATTGCTATATATGTATATATGCACACGATACGTATATGTACACACATGCATGTATGTGTATACACATGCATGCACGCATGCTAGGGAAGGGAGTTACCATCTGGAAGTCACAAATATAAGACAACAATGGGATAGTTCACTGAAATGTCCTTTTGTTCCTTTTAGCTTAATTTTTTTAAATTTCAAACTTAGAAAACACCAAGTAAACTGAGCATTTTCACATATGAAGCAGAACAGAAAAAGAAAAGAAATTGAAAATCCAATTATATACAGCTTGCTTTTCCTTCTACGTGTATAATAAATTCATTACATCATTTTCAAAGCTATCCTGACTGTGTAACACTCCCTTTCCAGAGGCGATAGTCATGTCGATTTGGTTACAGTTTTCCAAACAAGAGTTGGAAAGAAAAGGTGGGGAGAGAGGATGTGAGCCACAGCAGAAAGGAAGATGACAAGCATATGGAGTGCCAAGGAACATCGATCCCAGAAGTTCAGCTTCTTCCAGGCATGCTCTCTAAGGGTCTGATCTAGAGGCTGAGGGAGCAGCAGCAGCCACATCAGACAGTTTATACATCATTCCTTATCTGTAGGCCACTACCTCTTTGCTTAAAGGAGGTAGGAATGCCTCACCAACAGTTCCCTTTCACCAGTACCATCTATGTAAAACTAATTGTTTGTAGCTCTAGGTTCTAACATAAAGAAACAATTTGTAATAGACTTGGACATTCCATCCCTTTGGTATTCTTGACTGATGCTGCTTAAGTAGGATAGTACATGAATATATGGATCCATTCACTTGCCTGTCTAGAAAGTGTCCTTGTAGAACTATTTACTTTGTCCTATGCAGATACTGGATGGAGTGGGTTGCAGTAGGAGCCAATAACCAATTCATCTGTCTCTAAAGCCAGGATACCTGCTGGTCAAACAAGAGCTCTGGGTGATGGCTTTGACACTTTCTGGACCCAGAGCCGTCTTTTGTGCACTGGAGTTTGAACCAATATTGGTAGGGGAGTGAGTCAGGAAGTGAAATATATTCGCTGATTTGACAGCTCATATATTACAGTTTGTTTTAGTGGGTCTTTCCTGCTAGATGCAGACAGCCTGGGAAACATCTAAAATCCATGTCTGTGTCTGGAGTGAGAAAATAAAGAAGACCAAAAATTAAGGAATAGAGGAGACTGTTTGCAAACACATCCATAAGGTGCTTGTAATGGATGAGTTCCTCTAGAAAAATAAAGCCTATGTCAGGCAATCATTTCTAATAAGGACACTTTATTTACCTGGGTATGTTTGGTGCCTTGTATTTCTGATAAACTGAATGCAAATCTGAGTTTTGTAAATTAACTCCTATTCTTCTCCACCAAAATTTTCTAATGGGTCATCATAATGTGGAGGTATTCCTGGGTTATTTTTCTTTTAAAAAAATATTGACACTTAAAACAGTTGTTTATGCCCAAAGGGCTATACCCTTCGATCCAGAAATACCACTGCTGTGGTATTATATCCCAGAGAGAGAAAAAATTGGAAGGGGACTTATTTGTACAAAAATATGAATGTCAATCATCTGGGGAATAGCTAAACAAGTTGTGGTATATGATTGTCATGGAGTACTATCTTGCTATAAGAAATGATGAGCAGCTAAATCACTATTGATTAAAAAATGCAAATCAAAATAACTCTGAGGTACCATGTCACACCTGTCAGGTTGGCTTATATGACAAAACAAGAAAATTATAAATGCTGGAGAAAATGTGGAAAAATTGGAACACTAATGTATTGTTGATGGAATTGTAAACTGATCCAATCATTTTGGAGAGCAATTTGGAACTATACCCAAAGGGCTTTAAAAAGTGTACACCCTTTGACCCAGCAATACCACTTCTAGGGCTGTATCCTAAAGAAGTCATACAAATGGGAAAAGGTCCCACATGTACAAAAATATTTATAGCAACTCTTTTTGTGGTAGCAAAGAACTGGAAACTGAGGGGATGCCCATCAACTGGGAAATAGCTGAACAAGTTGTGGTAGATGAATATAATGGGATACTATTATGCCATAAGAAATGATGAGCAGGCAGACTTCAGAAAAACCTGGAAAGATCTGTGTGAACTAACGCTGAGTGAGGGGAGCAGAACCAGTAAAAAGTTGTACACAGTTACAGCCACATTGTATGATGACTAACTTTGATAGACTTGGCTCTTCTCAGCAATACAAGGTTCTAAGACAACTCCTAAAGACTCGTGGTGGAAAATGCTATCAACATCCAGAGAAAGAATAATGGAGTCTGAATTCAGATCAAAGCATACTATTTGCCCACTTGGTTTCTTCTTTCTCGTGGTTCATTCCATAGGTTATAATTCTTTTTTGCAACATGACTAATGTGGAAATTTGTTTAATGTGAATGTATATGTAGAACCTATATCAGATTGTACACCATCTTCAGAGGAGGAGGGAGGGGAAGAAAATTTAAAACTCAAAAGTTTGTGGAACCGAATGTTGTAAACTGAAAATAAATAATTTTTTAAATTCAAAAAATGAATTCAAGCTTTAAAAAAGAAGTGATGAGTAGGCTGATTTCAGAAAAAACTTGGAAAAACTTACATGAACTGATGTGAAGTGAAGTGAGCAGAACTAGAAAAACATTGTGCACAGTAAAAGCAATATTGTACGAAGATCATACTGTGAATTACTTAGATATTCTCAGCAGTACAATGATCCAAGACAATTCCAAAGGACTCATGATAAAAAATGCTATTCCTGTCCAGAAAAAATGATGGTGTCTGAATGCAGATCAAGGAATACTATTTTTCCCTTTTATTGTGTGTGTGTTTTTTCCCCTTTAGGTCTGTGTCTTCTTTCACAACATGACTAATATGGAAATACATTTTGCGTAATTGCATATGTATAACTTATCTCAGATTGCTTACTGTCTCAGGGAGGGGGGGTAAGAGAGATAGGAAGAAAATTTGGAACTCAAAATTTTTTTTTAAATGAATGTCAAAAATTGTCTTTACATGTAATTGGGAGAAAATAACATTTTTTAAATAGTTGTCACTTAACAATGAACTTCCCACTCCTAACACCACCAAACCTTCCCTTGTAACAAATATATACAGCTAAGCAAAACAAACCAATACATTGATCTGTTTGACAATGCATGCTTGATTTGACACTTAATAGTCTATTGCTTCTCTGCTGAGAGGAAGGAGACATTTTTTATCCATAGGTCTCTGAAGTCAGTACATCAAAACATTGGTCAGAATTCTAATGGTTATCAATGTTGTTCTCGTTTACAGTCATTTTGTAAACTGTTCTTGTGTCTGCTTACTTTACATCACTTCATACAAAATTTCCCAAGTTTCTCAGGATTCTTCATATTCACCATTTCTTATGGTACAGTCATAATTCATTACATTCACATAACACTATTTAGCCATTTCCTAAACTAGGGAAATCCATTTTATTTCCTACTCTTTGCTACCACAAAAAGTGCTACTTTTTTTTGGTGCTGTTTTTTGGTTATGTTTTTTTTTCCTCTGTCTTTAACCTCCTTAGGACATGTGTCTAGTAGTTGTATTATTCAATCTAAGGGTAACATACACTTTAGTGGGTTTTCAATTACAGTTCCAGTTTGTTTTTTGGAATGATAAAGCCATTTTGCTGCTCCACCAACAATGCATTAGTGTGTCTATTTTCCTCCAGCAATGACCATTTTAATCTTTTTTTGTGTCAAATTGATGTATTAGTTTTTTTCATTTGTATTTCTCCTGTTTCACTCTGGGCAATGCCAGCAAAAAAAAATGATTTGGAAGATTCTAGCCAACTTCAAAGGATTCAGGAATAGCCTGGATGACCTACTTTTTGTCTGTTATCTACTGACCAGCCTAGCAAAGTTCAAAGAACCTCATTATCAGTTGGGCATAGGTATATAACCAAAATCTGGATGATTTTGTTTGCCACAGTAACCTTCACAGCCCATCTGCTGAATTAAATTGTGGCAAGATTATACTTGTGCAGAGAAATAATCATGTGATCATAGATCACATTTAGCTCTATTTTAAATCCTCTAGGGAAAATGACTATTGAACTTTGGGATGGATCCTTTTGTGATTTATGTCTAATTTATGTATTTTTAGTTATGATATATGAATATAGGCATAATCCCACATAAAGTCATTCTACCAAAGGTTCTTCACAATAACTTCATAGTTTATAAGCAGTCCCTTACTTATAAACCTTACCTAAATTGGAGTGCCACTTGACTCAGCTCAGCCTAACCTTGTGCTTTCTCCCCCCACCCCAACTTGTCTATAATTGCCCTTACAATTTAAGCATTCTCTGCCCTCCTCAATCCCATCTAGACAGTTTTCATAAGTTCATATGTATGTCTCCCTTCCCTAATTCCTCAACCAAGTCACTGGCTTCCTTGTTATTCCTTTATCTGATACTTCATCTCCCAACTCCTAACTGTCTCCCATGCCCAGAATGTTTTCCTTCCTCACCTCTATCTCCTGTCTTTCTTCAAGACTCAGCTCAAATTCCAGCTTCTTCAGGAAGCCTTACCAGGTCATTTCCATCCCCTCCTCCCAGTCCCTTCCTTATAAGGTTACCTCCCATTTACACTGTATATTTCTTGTATGTCCATAATGGTTGGAATATCGTCCCTTCATGCATCTGTGAGTTCCTTAAAGGTGTGGACTGTATCTTAAAATTTTGTGAGTGCTTAGTACTTAGTGCAGTACCTGGCATACAGTAAATCCTTCATAAATGCTTGTTGACTGATTGATTGTATTTAAGACTGCCTTAATCAATGAGTTTCATCCCTGTGCCTCAGATCTTTACAAGCTCCTTCATCCTTTTTGCTCTGCAAGCTTCTTTCCTCTTTTGCTTAGCACCTAGACCTCCCCCTACTCATCCACCATCACTCCCATCCCATTGTTTAGGACCTTCTACCATCTCCACATTGCCCTTCATTATTATACCAGTGCCTTCGACCCTACCTTGTTTTACTTTGTCATTTCTAGCCCTGTACATACTGCTGGCTCCAGTGTGCCTCAGGATATTCTGTATTCTCCTCTCAATTCAGCCCGTGTCTAAGGCAGAATGCTCAAACCTCCCTGCCCTAGCCCCTTTGCTTCTACTCTAACCCCACCCTTCTCTACTCCTCTACCCCCCCCCCCCCGCCCCATCCAGGACTGTACCTACACCTCCTCCTTCTGGGAACATCTCTTATAATGGAAGTCAGTTCAAATATTCACCAAGTAGTTAAGTGCTCACATCCATTATGAGGAATGATAGGTATGAAGGTCATTGCAAGGACTCTAGTATTTAGAATTAAAATGGGATTAAAGAGATCATTGAGTCCAACCTTTAAATTTTATAGATGAAGAAAACTTAAAGCCCAGATAGTTAAGGAACTTCCCCAAATTAATGTAATTAATAAGAATTAATAAGAAATTATTAAATAATTAACTGATTAATCAACTAATTAATAAATAAGAAAGCCAGGATTCCAACCTAAGTGCTCTGAATCCAAATCCAATGTCCTTTGACCTATACCATACCTCTTTTCCTATTTAGAATATTGTTCCCTTGTCATATTATCTTTGTATCCAGGGCTCTAAGCACAGTGCTTTGCAAATGGTAGGTGCTTAATAGTTGCTTGTTGAGTTGAATTCCAATGGAACTGTCCCTTGTAACATCATTTTGTCTAAAGTCCTGTTTTTATGAAAACAATTAATGACATTAGGTTGAGGTTATGCCTATTTTTTTTCTTTTCCTTTTTTTGTAAAGCAAAACACTCTTCTGTAAGGATAGCCCTGGGCAACCTGAAGGAAATATAATAATTAAGGTATAGCACTTGCTCCTGGAAGACCTGCTAGGAAACTGTAGGTTATGTTTTGCCTAAAGATTATGCAATTAAATGGAAGCTGTTGGGTGCTCACCACGATTTGTGTGCACATGTTTTCTCCTCTTGCTCTGTGATGAGGAACTTCCCTAGGGCCTCAAGGAGATTTTTTTTTCCCTCAGAGTTGCAGCTCACACTGCTGGTTGGTCCCTAGGGCCTGAACTAGGATGTTGGAGCAGGCAAGCTACAATGGATATTCAGCTAACAGGAATCAAGCTGGAAGAACTTAGGTCAGTAGAGAAGTCATGATCTCATATAGCTGGACTATCCCAGGGTTGAGGAGGTAGAGGGCATGGGAATTGATGAGAAGTCATCCATGGCTGTCCAGCCTTTGGCAAAATTGTGAAGTCATGAAGGTTTGCACAACTAGAACTGAAAGCCACAAGAGATCTGTGTTCAGATTTCCCTCAAATCCCACCTTCTACAGGAGTCCCTCCCTCTTGTTTCCACTTCACTTGAAGATTTAACTAACTATGCCAAATCACTCAAAACTCTGAGCCTCCGTTTTCTAATTTGTAATATGGGCATAACGACATATTCTGCACTTAACTGTTGCACAAGGCTATTGTGAAGTTTAAATGAGATAATGTAACTAAGTTTTTGTGATCCTTAAAGTATTAAATATTGTTTTCTCAGTATTCTCCTTTTGCATCCTTCTCTCCCTCTCTGGTGCTGATTTTGTCCTCCTTACAGAGGACAAGTACTTTCTTGTTCTCCTCTCCTTCCCACTCTCTTAAAAAAAATCAAAATCTACTCTCAGGAAAATTATTAATAACAATAACAATAATAGTAGTAGCTGGCTTGTCTATAGAGCTTTAAAGCTGGCACAGTGTTTCCTCTATGTCATGTCACTTTCTGGTCTCTGTTATTTCCATGATGCACAGCCACTAGAGACAGCTGAACTCTGAATTCCCCCCAAGGCTGGGGCTTTTTTTTATTGTCTCTCAGCATCTCCAAGGGCCTGCTGTAACTCCTTTACTTCTTGCCTTATTTTGGCCTTGTCCTCACATGCAATGGGAAGTTCCTCTTCCTGGCTAGAATAATCACAATTTAAGTCGGTTTTCTACTTGGGGTATCAAAAGCATTGATTCCTGTTAAAGAATCATCGGACCTCATCGAGAAGGCTCTTTGGAGGCACTGTGAATTGGTGTTTGGGGAGAGAAAGACGAATTATCCTCATGCCACAAAGTTTCTCTCTGCGGCTGTAAAGTCAGCCAGGGAGGGGAGACCTGTGCTCCAACTCCAGTGGCCCAATATTTATCCATCCCTTTGTTTCCTCTTAAAAAGTATATACCTTCTCAGGTTAAGGGAGAAGAGAATTATTTACTTAAAGTACTTTTTTTTTTTTACTTCTGTTGGACAAGTGACTGAGGGCAAATGACTACATTCAATCACTTTGTTCCCTTTTTCAGACCTGGACAGCAATGGAAGATTTTTTTTTCACTCGATTGTTTCTCTTCATTTCAGTAATTTTGAAGCCCCTGGACCTCTGGTGATTCCCGGGAAATGATTGTGAAATTAAAGGCAATAGCTCTTATTCTTCAGGTACCTTTTAAAATAAGTTTTATTGATGCCTTTTATTGTTCACATTACAGTCACTTGTGGGAATATCCACATTGTCCTGCTCTCAAGCCTCCAGATAGAGTCTACCCTAGCAACAAAGAAGAAAATGAAGCAGAAATACCTGATGCAGTGGCCCTTCAAAAAACGTATACAATATTCTGCCCTATTAGGCCCTTGCCTTGGATATAAAATGGAATATTGCAATGTTATTCTTTCCTCTGTACTTGGACCATCTTCTGATTGGTCTCCCTGCCTCAAATCACTTCCCTCGCCAATCCTTTGTCCACTCAACTGCAAGAATGATTTTCCTAAAGCCTAGGTCTGGCCATGCTGCCTACCCTATTCAGTAAACTTCCAGTGGCTCCCCATTAGCTTCAGGATCAAATATAAAATGCTCTATTTGGCTTTAACAGTTCTTCTCGACCTGACCTTTGCAGTCTTCTTGCACCTTACTGTTCTGCAACCAGTGACACTTACCCATTTGCTCACAAAAGACATTTCATCTCTTGACTTTGTGCACTTGCAGAGGTTGTCCACCATACCTAGAATTCTCTCTGTCCTCATCTCCACCTCCTGGCTTCCCTGGTTTCCTTCAAGACTCCTTCCAAATCCACATTCTGCGGGACTCCTTCCCTCTTGCCCCACTTCCCTCTGACATTACTTTCCATTTACATAACATCTATCTTATACATATGTAGTTATTTACATGTTGTCTCCTTCATTAGAACGTGAGCTCCTTGAGAGCAAGGGCTGTACTTCTGTCTTTGTGTTCCCCAGTGCTTAGCACAGGGTCTGTCTTATAGTGAGAGTTCAATAAATTCATGTTGACTTGACTGATCTTCCGAATCCTTGTAGATAGTTTGAATGGGTACAATTTTGAAACAAACCATTGTATAACAGATAAAAAAAAATTAAGCAAAATTAGATACTTTTTCCTAAGTCATCTTAAACCTTATAAAATAAGCTATCAATAAGCTATCTGGGGGATCCCCTCTCCAATAACTGTAACTAATTAGGTCATATCAGTCTGGGTAGCTCTAATTCACCAATAGTATGCTGATACGTTGAATATACTAAGGACTTGCTAGTTACATATTAACCCAATAGGTTTATTGGTAAATATTATGCAACTGGCTTGTAGACACACAATGCCTGTTATTTATTCCCCAGAAATCTGATCCTGGTGCACATGTGACTATGTATTGTAGCTTAAATTTCCTGCAGCAAATTTTGAATGCAGTAACCCAAAACCAGTCTTTGATAATTGGCAGCCTCAGTGAAACAGGGAAGGGAGGGGCTGTGGTCTGGAGCATGCTGTCTTAGAGTTCGGCCTGGGTGGGAGAGAGGTGGAAATGGCCAGGCACCAAGCAGCTGGACTTTGCAGACTGTGAAAACCATTTTCCTCCCTTTTCTTCCTCCTCCTGCTTACCCCTACCCCCACATTTCCTTTTCTGTTCCCTTATCTCATCTGCTGGGAAACTCCAATCTCCACAGTTCAGAGAGAAGGCAATAGAACAGAATTGGACCTTGCCCAGATCAACGACACTAGTGAGACAGGACTAGATAATCTCTAAAGTGCTCTAGGTCTAATACTCTGGGGTGTTTTGATAAGAATCCTGTAGTCTGGCATTTCCCCATCCCCTCCCCCCACCTCCAGTCACCCACTAGACTTTGAATTGCAGTCTTTGGGGGTGTGGTTTTTCTTCCTTATAAGCCTTGACCTGGAGAAAGAGAGAGCACAAATACAACTTATTATATCTTCAATTGAGTAGGAAGGACTTGCATTGTAGGTGTGGAAAAAAGGGCTGGTCTTGAAGCTAGAAGACCTATGTTCAAGCTCTGATTCTATTACATACCAACTCTATGGCCTTGGGTGAGTCATAGGATTATAGATTTAAAATTGGAAGGAACCTTAGAGGTCATCTCACTCAACTGTCTTTACAGATGAAGAAGCTGAGGCCAAAAGAGGTAAAATGACTTGTCCAGGGTCTTACACATAGAAAGTGGTGGAGCCAGAGAAAAATGTCTAACTACAAACCCAGTTGTGTCTCTTTACACTCTATCTTTTGGGCCTTAGTTTTCCCAGTTGTAAAATGGTGGATTAGGGACTGCAGGAGATCTGAGAGTCCTCCCTATTGTAAGATTTTCTGATTTGGGTTCAGTCAGAACCACAGAGAGACAGTCCTGTCAAGTACACAGGGACACTCCAATCCTGCAGGGCCCGGGCTGCCTGCACAGCTTGGATTCAGAAGGCCTTGCCACCTCTCTTCCAACAGACATCTGATTTTTGCAACTGGCAGTCCCTTTGGAGCAGTCCCTGAATCTACCTCTCTGAGGAGAGAGCATATGCTGCTGGGACCAATTACAGCTGCTCACAGCTGCTCCACCCAAGCAATTATTTTGATTAAATCGGGGGGAGGGCAGGTTGGTTTTATTTCCTCCCTAAAAGTAACAATGCATGGTTTTCTCCCCTAGCCAGGTTCTGGGACTGAGGACTTGAATGCATCTTAAAATCTGCAGGTGTGTGGCATTAGCAAAGCTTCTTGGCCATTTCTTCCCTGCCCCTCACCTGGATACTTGAGGAGCTACCTTTAATAAGATGGGAGGAGGGACAGTCTTGTGACTCATTCCTTTACTGCACAGTTGCCAACAGCAGTGACTGTTCCTGATGAGGATTTAACTGGCTCCTGGGACTTGAAGAGAGGGATGAGGCCAAGCATAGGCATTGATTATACCTAGGGGAGGGTTGGCACTGGCTGTGCACACCTGTGGAGAGAGGCCTGGCTTTGGTCCCATACACTCTGGCCCCACCTGTAAGCAGAGCTGTTGAAAGAGCCCTCCCTTTTCTGGTGTGGACAGCCAATTCATGGACAATGCCTGCATTCCTTGACTATTTACTGCCCATCCTCCTGGGGGTCACTCTGAGCACCTCTCACAGGTCAACACGCCGCCAGCAACATTGCCCTCTCGTCTGAATGGGTCTCTTCTTACATGACAGCTTTTACTTCTGAAAGCTCCCCTGTTCCGGGAGACCTTGCTCACCTCCTGTAGGGAAGGCTTTCTGAAACAGCTGTCTAAAATCCACAACCCACTGCCCTGCTTTTCATCTGGCTGCAAACTCAGGTCCTATCCCTAGAGAGCATCTCTTCCTTTCTGACTAGCTCAGCAGCTGCAGCTTAGGGTTAGAGGAAAGAGAGACTCCCATTGGTAACAGCAGCCTCAGAGAAGCAAGAGAAAAATGGATGGCTGATCTTGCTATTGCCCTTCCCCCATTCC
>NW_027186492.1:12242034-12251037 GCF_028583685.1 Petaurus breviceps papuanus | reverse complement strand
TTAGGGCCAGACTCTCAGCCTGTAATCCTCTCTTACAGCCAGGAGGCCTTTCCAGGATTCTTCACCTTTAGCACTTCTGCAAAGCCTAAAGGCTGAGCCCACCATTGTTAGCTCAACTGTGTTCACTCTCTGCTTTATCCCAAACTCCCTCTCTCCCATCTCATTCTCTCCCAAACTACCATCTGTGGATCTTAACTTAACTTCTAGATTTTGGTATGGAGGAGAATGCTTTTGCTGGCCTAACTAAAGGTCTGGAAAGCAGTAGGATGACTAGAACCAGAGCTGTGTGGACATCTAGAGTGGGGCGACTAAGGCTTTCCCCCAAGGCACTAGATTTAAATGGTACTGAATTTAGAGGATACTGAGAAAGCTTAGCATCTCTGAGTAGCATAGAAACAACAGTTTATCAGCAAGGTAAGTCACTTTAAAGTAGGATCACAGAGATAGAGTAGGGACGTTCAAGGCCGTCTAATCCAAACCATTTTTTAGATGAGGAAACTGAGAACCAGGAAGGATAAGTGCATTGCTTGGATTGCCACCATTCGCATAAGTAATAGCACCAAAGGTAGAATTTGAACCCATCTCAGCTGACTCTAAAACCCATGTTTCTTCCACTGTACTAACCTGTTTCCCCAAGTGACCAAATGGCAAACAGAATGAAACCTCTTTTTATCCTGTCCTGCTTCTTCCCAACCCCCGCTCTCATATACCAGTGTATGCTCTACACAGAATGATACAACTCCCTTACCTCCTCCTCCCATGCATACTTAATTGAGGGGATGCAGCTTGCCCCAAATATAGTCTGTGATACTTGCTTCAGCTCCACAAAACCCGCTAGCTCATTCTGGAACAAAGAAGTGAAGGTCATTAGAGAACCACTATGGAATTTCAAAGAGAATAGAAACAGATTGGGCACACAGAATTGTTTTGCTGAAGGACAGGTTAAATTTTGATTGGGTAATGTCTACTCATTCTGGCTCTCAAAATCTACCCAATGCCACAAGAAGCAGATAGTCTTCATTTCCTCCTGTAACATTTAACTACAGAGGTAGCAAAATCCTAGTGGGAGAAGACTTGTTTTCACAGAATTTTGGTAAATTGCAAAGTACTTTGGGTTCTGTTGTTTTGCCCAAGATATGAGAAATACACACTCATTCTTATGTATGGTACAGGAAAAAAAAGCAATGAATCCCAAGGGAATAGGAAATAGAATTTGGGTACTAGTGCCTGGCTTTGGCACTAAATAGTTGTATGGCTTTAAGTGAATCCCACGAACCCTATTCAGGTCCTTGTTTCCTTATCTATAAAATAAGGGCTTGAACTAGATAAGTGTTTCCCCATCTTTTAAAGTATGAGAACCTCTTTTTCTGTCCAAAATTTCCTGGGATCCCACTTGCTATCAATTTCATTCATACTGAATATTATGTTGGAGCTAAATGAAGATCCAAAACTCAGTTCACATATGGATTTGAAAAACATTTTCAAAACTCTGCCGGGACCTTTCCCACCTACCACCAAAGATGGGAGACCCACAGGTTTGGTACCACTGAACTTAATCATCCCTAAGGTTATATTTAGCTTTAAAATTCTGGAATTCTATTAGATCAATTCCATTTAATTTTTATAATAACTATTCTGGGGGAGGCAGCACTGCACAGTGGATAGAGAGTTGGTTTTGGAGTCAGGTGGACTTGAGTTCAAATCCTGCCTTTCACATAGGCTGACAGTATGACCCTGGCTAAGTCACATACTAAGCATTCTCAGGCAACACCCTAAAACTCTAAGTGAAAGAGAAATTGCCCATTTGCACTTAGAGGAAATTCCTTTCTGGGAGCTCCCTACCTCAATGAAAGAACAGGTCTGGCAAGCAACAGCAACTATACTAAGGATGTAGATGACTGTCAGTAAGTCCAGGTAAAGAGGGTCACTTGGAGTTTGGGATAGGCCCACTCACAGCACCAGCATGAATATGATCAATGTGAGTTGAGTGCATAGAAGCAGAGAATCATAAGCCAGTATCTTAAAATCATCAGCTTGTAATTGCTCCCTGCCCCTACCAAGGGGCAGGGGCACAGAGCAGGCAGGTAATTACAGGCCCAAATAAAAAGCAGCATCAGGAAATAAAAAATACAGTCCAGCAGTACTGATAATTGCTGACACTAGTGGAATTCTTCCTGGAAACCAAGAGCAATTACAATATAATTGGGATCGTAGCCAAAATGAGGGTGGGAAAGCTGGGGCTTTGTCCCAGGGAGTGCTATTCCTCCCTCTGAGGTGCCTCTAATCCTTCTGAATCTTAAATCAGCACCAATCTATGGACCCCATGGAACTGTTTACAATTCTTTGCCCAGCTCCAGGTCAACACCTTCAAGGGACTGTTGTGCCCCACTCCTGGGCACTGGTGGTTATCTTGACATACCACAGACATATTTTTATGACAGTCTGGGCCTTGTGAGACACCTCCATGTCTTCCTCCTCTACTGGGATCCTTGTATTTTGCTGGAAGTATCCCCTTCCTCTTGTGGATTTGCAGGTTTGGATGTGCCTTCAAAGCAGTCACCATCCCTCCCCTGCCAAGAGGTACTCTACCAGGATTCCCTTCCTTCTAAGCCAGTAACCTCCAACTTGGCCAGGTTCCACTCTAATCCATCCCCACTTGTAACCTCTTCAACAACAGCCTCGATAGCCTATTTCCATATTCTGGGGGTAGTATAGAGCCTTTACCCACCACATGAACCCTTAGATTTGAATATATTCCCTGGGGTCTCTTCCTTTCTCCCCCTAAATCCCCATGTCCTGTTCTAGGCGTCAGAATTGCTAGTAATGGCTCTGCTCAGGGTAAATTTTATAGATAGCACATTGAGACAATCAATAGATTAATAAGCATTTCTTAAGCAGCTTCTATGTGCCAGGTACTAGGTGTATAAGAAGGTACATTCGATCTATAAGGATGTAGCTAATAACTATTATTTATGTAGTGCTTAGAGGTTTGCAGAATGACTTACAAATATTAGCTCATTTGATTCTCGTGGCAAATGTGGGAGGTAGGTTCTATTGTTATCTCCATTTTGCAGATGAGGACAGTGGCCAGGGTTATTACAGCAGGTAAGTGTTTGAGGCTGAATTTGAACTCAGGTCTTTCTGATTACAAGTCCAATGCATTCTATCCACTGTTCCACTTAGCTGCAAGGTACAAGGTAGTTGGGGAGGGATACTTGAGCAGTTAAAGGGATCAGGAAAGGCATCATGGTGCTACTTGAGCTACATCTAAGGAAGTGAGGGTTTCTATAAGGCAGGGATGAAGAAAGAGTATATTTTAGGAATGGGGGGATAGTCAGTGCAGAGAAAATGGAGGGTCATGTGAGGGACAAGAGAGAAGGCCAAGAAGATGGACAGTAGAATGTGGGAGGAGAAGTAATGAACTAGAAAGCTACATTGGGGCAAAATTATAAAGGGCTTTAAGGCCAAAGAACGAGTTTTCATTTTATCCTAGAATCAATTGGAGTAACTGGAGATTATTGAATGGGGAGTGACATGGTCAGATCAAAAGTAAGATTAAAGGATAATGCTAACTTCCAAGTCCTAACTGGCATCAAGCTCTGCTCCCTCATTTATCTCATGGATGGCTTTTGTATGACTCCCTGTGGTTTCCTGTAATGGCAGTCAAACCCACTGGGGATAAGGGGTGAAGATATCTGTATGTATGTCCTCTCAGAGACTTAGGTCTTTGAGAAGACCGCACTTGGTTTTGAGTACATGGATTCAAGGGAATAAAATAGGAAGTGTTCCTGGGTCAGATCAGTGAGGGAATCTGCCAATGAAAAAATCAGCCCTTGGTTTTGATGGCTTGGGCAGACCTGGGGTCTTCTAAGGTCATCCTTTCCTCCTTTCAGCTACAAAATAATACAGAGGAGACAGCAGAGTACTTGATAGTAGAAATAATAATCATTTTAGTGTGGAAAATTTTCTCAGTAAAGTGACTCGTCCAAATTTTTTAGCTAATTAGTTGGTATTAAGCACATTTAAAAAGAGAAGACACAGAGAAGTTGTTACTTAACTGAAGTCACATGATAAATCACTAGGGAGATCTGCAAAGGAAACACTAGCTGTCTGATTTCTAGCCTTCTCTGAGTGTTTATTCAGTCACGATTGGAGCACTGGAATGGAATCAGGAATATATGCATTTAAATCCTGCCTCTTACACTTACTGGATGTATGATCATAAGCAAATAACAACCTCTTTGAGTATCAGTTTCCTTATTTGTAAAATAGGCATAATACCTGTAATACCAACCTCAAAACATTGTTATGAAACTCATATGAGACGATGTACTTTTTAAGATTGCTAGGTATTTTTATTTTTTTAATTTGTAGAATAAAACAAGCATTTTCATAACATAGTATAATAAAAAGATGATTACACATGAAACTGCATATCTGCTATTCCTTTTAAATATACAACAAAGTTATCATGTAAATTTTTCCCTTTTTTCTTATCTCTCCCCACCCTAGAGATGACCACCATTAGACTCAAATAAGTAATATGTATGTGTGTATGCATGTGTGAAATTATTCTATACATACTTCTGTTTATCAGTTCTTTCTCTGGATGCCAATAGTGTCTTTGTTCATATGTCCTTTATAGTTAATTTGGGTATTTGTAATAGTCAAAATAACTTATTTGTTCAAAATCTTTATTAAAATGATATTGTGGTAATTGTTTACAATGTTTCTTGGTTCTACTCACTTTGCTCTTCATTATTCCGTGTATATCTTTCCATGTTTTTCTAAGATTGTTGAGTTCATCATTTATTATAACACAGTAGTATTCCATTACAGTCATGTACCACAACTTGTTCAGCCATTTAGAAATATGTTGTCATGCAATAGGAGAATGACAATGTATTTTTAAACTTGAAAATCATTTTGGCTTTTTAAAATATATATGTTTGATGAAGTTCAACTAGAAACAAATCTGGAACAAGTTGCTAACCCTATGAATTTTCTTTTACATAGATATGAAACAGGTTGTTCAAATGCTTGATTTGTATGATTGAATGAGAGAGTTGGGGTACAAGCTTATTTTCCATACTTAATGAAAGCATTTTTGTGATGGCTTTCATAAGAGATAGGAATGATAAATACTTCCTAGCATGGTTTTTATTTCTTCTGCTTTCTCCCTTTTGGAAGCTGTTCATTTCACATAGTTTTGAAGTTATGAGTGTTTGGTATGGTTATATCTATTAAAAATACTGTTCTTAAATCAAATGTGATAATAATAGCAAAGTACTTAGCACAGGGCCGGGTACATAGTAGGCACTATATAGATGCTTGTTCCCTCCCCCTCTTAAATTTGTGTGGCTTCGTGTTATGGCCAGATGATTGTTGGCAGTAGTTTTGTCTATAATGATGATAATAGATGATGATTTAGAAACTCATGTAGGCAGAGAACAGAGTACCTACAGTTCATTAAAAAGAAGCATAAAATTGGTCATTGTTCTCAAGGAGTTTATGCTGTAGTTGTGTAGACCAAACACTCACCGATGAATTAATTTAAGAATAAAATATAAGTATAACAAAGTATAAATGAGGTTGCAATTGACCTATCAAGACAAACACAGAAATTATGTGAATACAACAAGACACTCTTTAGAGGAATAAAGAGAGCCTTAAATAATTGGAAATATAATTGCTCATGGTTGGGTCATGCCAATATAATAGAATTGACCATACTACCTAAAGTAATTTACAGATTTAGTAAAACAACTAAAGGATTACTTTATGAAATTAGGCAAAATAATGATACAGTTCATCTGGAGCAACAAAAGGTCAAACATCTCTAAGGACATGAGAAGGAAGGGAACCTTTTTGTACCAAACATGTGAGTGAGATTACCTGGGTTGTCTTGCCTCAAGACTCCCTGTTCCCACTGTGAAATCCTTCATTCTGAGGATGAACATGGCCTTTTAAAGATTATATGCTCCAATGGCACATAAATTATGGTCTATAGATGCAATGTTACTTTCCTACAAGAAATTACAAAATGAATATATGCAGATACAACTGGGAAGGCTTGTATGAACTGAAACAGTGTGAAATGAATAGAACCAGGGGAACAATATATAAAATGACTATACAGCCTTGTAAAGAAAAGTCAGAAATTATCATTATAATGGCCAGTAAATCTTATGGCTTGTCTCTTGCTGGAAAGGTGGTGGACTAGAGGTGTAGGATGAGATACACATTCTCAGACAAAGCCATTATGTAGATTTCTTTTGCTTAACTACACTTATTTGTTACAAGGGAGGGGAAAAGGGGATGGTAATGTCAATAGTATTGAAAAAGAAGAAAAAAGCATCAGTGAAACAGTTTAAAAAAGAAAAGAAAGGAACAGAAGGAATTTCAGAAGGGGACAGAGATAGGCAAGACAAGGTTGAAACTATCATGTTAAATTTAAAAATACTTAAAAAGCAAGTTGTACATAAGAGTTTCTTGGTGTCATATAAAATATTCTTTCTGAATTCCGGGCATAAGGAAATGTTGGTGTTTGTCAAATTAGTAATAATGAAAAAGAAAATTTAATTTAAAAAGAGCAAGTGTAGAACAATATTCCATTCCATCCAATGAGTATTTATTGAGAATTATAATGTATCCATAAATCATTTGTTGCCCTTATTTAGGGAGGGGCTGGACTGAAAAGCTCAGTCCAAAAAGCATTTATTAAATCCCCATTAAGCTCAAGATACAATACTAAGTGCTGAGAATACAAAAACAAAACAAAATACATTCATTGCCTTCAAGGAATTTATAGTCTACTGGTAATACTTGGGATTTTTTTTTCTGGTTTTAAGAGTCTAGTATTCTTGTATTCTTCCAGAAGTCTGGCTTTGTTTAAGATACATGAATGTGTGTATGTATGTATGTATGTATGAGTATATATTTGAATTGGTAATGAGGTTGACCCATGCATTGCCAGAGCTAGCTCAGTGATTGAGAGGCTCCAAAAGAAAGTATGGGAGAGAAGAGGTATTAGACTGACTACCAGACTGAAGGTCTACTGAACTATAGTGCTGATCTCATTGTTGTATGCCTGTGAAACCTGGACAGTCTACCAGTGCCATGCCAGGAAACAGAATTGCTTCCATTTGAATTGTCTCAGGAAGATTCTGAGGATCCCCTGGCAGGATAAGATACCAGACACTGAGGTCCTTACTAAAACTAAACTGCCAAGCATTCAAACTCTGCTTCAGAGAGCTGGTCATGTTGTTCAAATGCAAAACGTATGCTTGCTAAAAAGACTATTTTATGGAGAACTCACACAGGGCAAGTATTCCCATGGTGGTCAGAAGAAGTGATACAAGGACAATCTCTAGGTCTCTCAATAACTTTGGAATTGATTGTGTGACATGGGAGACGCTGGCACAGGACTGCTCAGCATGGTGTGCTCACATCAGAGAAGGTGCTGTGCTCTATGAGTGAAGCAGAATTGAAACAGCTCAAAGGAAATGCAGGATGCACAAATTTAGAGCATCCACTCCAAATATTCATACAGACTATTTGTGCCCAGCCTGTGGTAGAGCATTCTGAGCCAGTATTGGTCTTATCAGCCACAGTCGGACACATTGGAACTTGACTCTAACATAGTGATGTCATTTTGATTCTCTTTGAGAATGAAGGACAACAGCTGACCAACCAACCAACCAACCAACCAACCAACCAACCAACCAACCAACTATATATATATATATATATAGAAATATATACACACATATAATGTATGCTTATAGCTTTTAATCATTAGCATCTTCCTCTTCTGTCACTTTTTAGGAATGGAAACTTGATTTGAGCATTGTTAAGAAGTTTTTCTAAATCAAAAAGGTTTTGCACAAACAAAACCAATGAAATCAAAATTAGAAGGAAAGCAGAAAACTGGGGGAAGTTTTTTATGGCACGTTATCTCTGATAAAGGCCTTATTTCTCAAATGTGTAGAGAACTGAGTCAAATTTATAATCATTTACCAATTGATTAATTGTTAAAGGATATGAATAGGCAATTTTCAGACAAAGCAATCAAAGGTATCTATAGTCATATGAAAAAATGCTCTAAATCACTATTGATTAGAGAAATGCAAATTAAAATAACTCTCAGGTACCATGTTATGCCTATCAGATTGACTAATATGACAGAACAGGAAAATGATAAATGTTGGAGGGGATATGAGAAAACTGGGACACTAACACACTGTTGGTGGAGTTGTGAACTGATCCAACCATTTTGGAGAGCAATTTGAAATTATGCCCAAAGGGCTATATCAAACAATATATAACCTTTGATCCAACAATACTACTATTAGGTCTGTATCTCAAAGAGATCAGAAAAAAGTGGGGGAAGGACTTATTTTTACAATAATAATTATAGCAGTTCTCTTTGTGGTGGCTAACAATTGAAAATTGAGGGGATTGGGGCGGCTAGGTGGAGTAGTGAATAGAGCACCAGCCCTGGAGCCAGGAGGTCCTGAGTTCAAAACCAGACTTAGACACTTAACACAAAAACTAGCCATGTGACCTTGGGCAAGTCACAACCCCAATTGCCTTCCAAAAAGCAAAAAAAAAAAAAAATTGAGGGGATGCCCATAAGCTGGGGAATGGATGAATGAATTGTGATATATGAATATAATGGAATAATTGTGCTATAAGAAATGACAGAGTGAAAGCAGAATGCTTTCAGAAGAAAACTTGAAAGACTTCAATGAACTGACACAGAGTGAAGTTATCAGAACCAGGAGAACACTGTACATAGTAATAGCAATCTTGTACAAAGAACAACTATGAATGATTTGGCTATTTTCAGCAATATAATGATACAAAACAATCCCAAAGGACATGAAAAATGCTATCTGCTTCCAGAGAAAGAACTGAACTGATGGTATCTGAATACAAATCAAAGCATACTGTTTTCCTTCCTTCCTTCCTTCCTTCCTTCCTTCCTTCCTTCCTTCCTTC
>NW_027186492.1:12217365-12242024 GCF_028583685.1 Petaurus breviceps papuanus | reverse complement strand
CTTCCTTCCTTCCTTCCTTCCTTCCTTCCTTCCTTCCTTCCTTCCTTTCTTCCCTCCCTCCCTCCTTCCTTCCTTCCTTGCTTTGAGTTTTCTTCCACAGAATGGATAATATGGAAATATGTATGTTTTACATGATTGTACATGTATAACCTATATCAGGTTGCTTACTGTTTTTTGGGGGGGAGAATTTGGAACTCTATTTTTAAAAAACAAATGTTAAAAATTGTTTTTACATCTAATTAGGAAAAAAATATCATTTAAAAAAATATTTGCCCTGAAAAGTATTACATGAGTGACCTTTGGAAAATTGCTTAATCTCTCTGGACCTCAAGTTTTTTTTTTTATTTATAAAATGAGGAGGATGGACTAAATACCCTCTAAGAGTCTTCCAGTTCTAAATTTATGATCCAGTGACAATGGATGTGCCATCCACTTGACTTTGCTTTACCAAACAATAAGAATCCACTCTAAAAGAAATTACAGAAGAATTTCATTGTGGGAAGGGAACCTATCAGGCAGCTAGTTCAACTCTTACCTGAAGAAGAATCCTCTCCAAACCATGGCTGATGAGTGGCCATCAGTCAATCAATAAACATTTATTGAGTGCTTATTATATGCCAGGCACTGTGTAGAAGCTGGGGACACAAAAACAATAAATGAAATGATCCCTACTTGAAAAGAGATTATATTCTAATGGAGACAACAAGAAGATATATAAATAGATAGAAATTAAATGTAGAGAATAAATACAAATAAACACATAGTTGTTAAATACAAGGTAGTTTGAGAGCAAGGGCAATAGCAATTGAAGAAATCAAATTACGTGGGATCAGATAAATCATTTATTGAGTGTTAACTGTGAGCCAGCACTTTCTAAGTGCTGGGAATACCAATTTAAGCAAAAAAGTATGACAGTTCCTATCCTTAAAGAGCTTATATTCTAATGGGTGAAGAGAACTGTGATGGGGGAATGGGGGGAGCATTTGGGAGGGAAGCAGGGAGGGCAGATGGAAAAGTAGTCCAGAAAGTCAGGAGCTGAGGAAAGATGAGAAATGAGCATGGCTGCCATGGAGGACATCTTCCAATAGAGGTACAGCCAAGGAACTTGCCAATTAAAGGTCATAGGGATTATGCCATGGTTACAAATCTGGAAGCCTGAAAGAATGGTGGTAATTTAGACAGAAATAGGAAAGCTTTGCTTTAAGACCTCCAGTGAGGGAGAATCCCACGCCTCCTGAGAATGAGATCTGGTACCATTTCACTGAATCCAGACCTTTTACTCAATTGCTAAGTTTTCATTATGTTTTAATAATGTCATTGGCTATATGAGTCTTTAGGTGAACTGATTAATTAGTTTTAAGCCATTTTTACATTGCTTTTATAAGAACAGCTGGTTTTAATTCATGGTAGGAAATGTCCAAGAATGTTTCCATTTAGTCTCCAGGATTTTTGTTTGTTTGTTGGTTTAAAAAAAAAAGTCATGTAAGACTTCCCAGGAGGGAGTGTTTCCTTCCTGCAACAGCTCACTGCAATTATATGAAGCCCATACCAAAATGATGGAGGTGGAATCTCACTGCTATACTTTGCTGCTACCAGTACCAAGCATATTTTCACAAAAAGCACTTCTCTCTGTTAATGTGTCAGCTTTTTATGTTCTTCCAAATGCATAAATGAGCTCACTGGTATCCAGGCTGCAAGTGAGCTCCTTTCTTTCTACCTCAGGAGGGTCTCTTAGCTGGTCCCAAATAAAGCTTACTCACAATCCACTGTAGTTATTATTTGCTTCCATCAGTGTCAAGGGATAGGACTAAACATCACTCTATGGGCTCTCAATCAAATGTGTCTTGATTTGTGGATGTCTTTATTTTCCAATTGTAAAGTGAATTAATGCCCTTGGTGGGGTTGCAGTGAAAGTGCTGAAGTAGAATGTTTTCAGTTCCCTCCACAACAAAGAGAAATGGATTAGGAGAAGTGGTCAGAACTGCCCATGTGGTCTAGAAGAGGAGAAAAAAACTCAAGAGAACAGTTTCATCTTGAACTTCTCCATTGGGATTCAGAACTAATTTGTGTCAGTGGGAAAAACTGCTTTAGAAACTTGGCTCCTGTAGTGACTGGAAACTGAAATCTCATCAGCTGCATCATAATGTAACATCTACTCCTGTATAGTGATCTTGGAACCTTTCAGGATAAATGAATGTATTAATGAAAAACTTTGGTTTATTTTTGAACTTTTTTCATTTTATTTTTGTTTTCTTCATTTGACATTCAACAAGTACATTGTTCAACAGATATGGATGTGTATGTTGTGTGTGTGTATATATACATATGTATATATATATATATATATATATATATATATATATATATATATATATATATATATATATAGAGAGAGAGAGAGAGAGAGAGAGAGAGAGAGAGAGAGAGAGAAATCATCTGCTAGGTGTAGGGGATACAGAGAAGCTGATATGGACTTTGTTCAGAGCTTACAGATCACAAAAAT
This sequence comes from Petaurus breviceps papuanus, assembly GCF_028583685.1. Lineage (NCBI taxonomy): Eukaryota > Metazoa > Chordata > Mammalia > Diprotodontia > Petauridae > Petaurus > Petaurus breviceps. The sequence continues at coordinate 12,239,521 of NW_027186492.1, read as the reverse complement.
AGTAAGAAACAAAAGTCAGGTTTGGAACACAAGATCCTTTGAGCTAAAAAAAAAAAATAACCATAATACAGTGTAAGATGTGAAAGTGAATAAAAGAAACTCACTAAGATTTCAGAGAGCAGAAATTACTTCCTGGGGGCAGCAGTTTCAGGGAAGATTTTCTGTTAACACAATCAGGAAGTCAGGGCAGTTGAGCTATAGGAATTAGAAGGCAAGTAGCTGCTGCCCACAGCCCTAATAAAAGTAACCTATCTTCTCCCACTCTGAAGACCTCTGTGAGCAACAAATTAAAGCAGGGAGATACAGCACTTCTAGGGTGGAGTTTGTAAGCTGATCTCCTTTCGTGTAAAACAGATTGTATTGGAAAGAAGGAGAACAAGCAGAGCTGCAGAAGACCTCTTCATGTCAGTCTTATGTTTCTAGGGTGTCTGGTAACTTGGATAGCTTTTCTTATGTATGTTTCTAGAGGAAGTCTTGTGCTTTGGGCATGGAGTCTCCGCCTTCCAATTAGAATGCACTGAAGAGCAAAGCCCTAATTAGAAATTCTGATAACCTGGGTCAAGAACCACAAAAGATATTCCAGGCTTGGTTGATTGTTGTCCTTCGTTATCAAAGAGTATGAAAAATGACATCATTATATTGGAGTCAAGGTACAGTGTGTCCTTCTGTGGCTGATCAGACCAAGGTGAGCTTGCAAGGCTCTAGCACAGGTTGGGCACAAATGGTCTACATGAACATTTGGAGTGGTTTTCTCTAAATTTGTGCATGTTCTGTTTCTTTGGAGCTACTGTAATTCTGCTTTGCTTATAGAGCACAGTACCTTCTTTGATGGGGGTACACCATACTGGGTAGTCCTTTGCCAATATCTCCCATGTCACATAATTGATTCCAAAGTTTTTCAGAGAGACCTTGAAAGTGTCCTTGTACTGCTTCTTCTGACCTCCATGTGAGTCTCCATGTGAGTGCCTTCTACCAATGCCATGCTAAGAAACTGAGCACTTCCATTTGAATTATCTTAGGAAGATTCTAAAGATAGCCTGGCAGGATAAGGTACCAGACACTGAGGTCCTTTCTCGAGCTGAGCTGCCAAGCATTCAAACTCCCTACAGAGAGCACAATCCTGATGGGCCAGCCATGTTGTTCAAATGCCAAATGTTCATTTGCCTGAAAGACTGTTTTATGTAAAACTCAGGCAAGGCAAATGTTACAGGCAAAGAGCACAGAAGGAGCCCTCCAATAGACTTTTAAAGACAAATCCTCATGGAAATGGAAGCAGACAGAGATGGATTTGAGGGAGGGCACTAGAACCTTAAATACAAGGTCCTGTGGAAGGAGAAATCCAGAAATAATGCTGGTCACAATGGGGAGACAGAAATCCCAGGATGCTGGGATGTGGCTGTTGAGGGAGTAGCTCACCTGTGCTGTGGAAAGAAGCATGATGTCTGGAAGCTTCCTCTTTTAATGAATGATTTTTGCTAATTGTGTGCTGAACTCAGTTGTTTCAATGTTCTTTCTGTAGCCTCTAAATTTTGGAACTCTAGGGCAAAGCTCTAGCCAACATCCTAGTTATTGTTAGGTCTGTGATGTCAAAGTCAGTGTGACCTGTGTCCTCAATACCTTTGAATTCTCTAATCTCTTTAGCGTTTCTGTGTCAGAAACTGAGGGACCCTGACAATATCTTAGATTTAGCATTTTCACTGAACCTTGAAGGTATGGTAAGTATTCACCTGGTGGAGCCAGGGGAAATGGGTATTCCAGGTAAAGAGAACAGCATACACAGAGACATAGATATGGGGAAAGTGTGGGACATGGTTAGGAATGGTCAAGTAAATGAAGTGATGTGGAATAATACAGGAAAGATAGATTGGGACCAAATAATTAAAGGCCTTGAATGTCAGGCTAAGCAATTTAGACTTTATTTCCCAGGCAATGAAAAACCATTGATGTCCTTGAGCAAGAGATTGATATGATTGAGTTTATGAAGATGATTCTACCATTGGCACGAAAAATGTTTAGATTAGGGAGAGTCTAGAATTGGGAAAACTAGTTAGAAAAATTCCAATCTTCTGGGAACAAGCTCAAGGGAGCCTGAGAGAGTGCATGGCAGTAGGGATGGAGAAGTTTGTTGTTATTCAATTGTTTCAGTTGTGTCTGACTTCATGACCCCATTTGGGATTTTCTTGGCAAAGATGCTAGAGTAGTTTGCCATTTCCTTCTCCAGATCATTTTTTATAGATGAGGATCTGAGGCAAACAGGGTTAAGTGACTTGCCCAGGGTCACACTACTAGTAAGTGTTGTATTTGAAGATGAAGAGAGGTGAGTCTTCCTGACTTCAGGCCTGGCACTCTATCCACTTCATCACCTAGCTTCCTATGGAGAGGTTATTGCATTAGAATCAATAAAATGTATTAACTAGGTGGCTGTGGTAGGCAAAGGAAAAATCAAAGATGACACAGGTTTGAGGCTTAGGTAGCATGGAGGGCTGTGGTGTCCTTAATAGAACCCTAAAATTCTCAGGTTGAAGTAATAATTCCCTCATCTGAACATCTTATGAATTCCCTCATCATCGTACTCCCTCTTTTGTGTTAATATTTCAATTAGTGTTATATTTATCTATGTTCATGTCTTATCACTAAGACTAAATTATAGACTATATAGGTATATTGGAAAGAGTATTGATCTTGTAGTGGTAAATTTGAAATTATGGCACCTGAGTTTGAATCTAATCTCAGTCATCTGTAGTCACCTGCAGTCACCTGCACAACCCTGGGCAAGTCACTTAATCTCTTTGGTTCTCAGATTCCTCATCTCTAAAATGAGGGGGCTGAAACTGATGTGGTCCAAGACCCCTCCTAGCTTCAGGTTTATGTGTCATTTATTCTTTCATCCACTTAGCACCCTGCATTCACACAGGATAGGCGCTTATTAAGTGTTGAATGAATGATAATATTAACTAGCATTTATATAGTTCGTTAAGGTTTGCAAAGCACTTACTAACACTGAAGTAGGTGCTATTATTATTTCTATTTTATAGATGAACAAACTGAGGCAAATGGAGGTTAAGTAACTTGCTGAGGATCACATATTTTAAATCTTTTAAACAAGATTCAAACTTGGGTTTCCTTGATTCTACATCTAATGCTATTTGGTCTCTTACTACCTAAATGAAGAGATGAACACTTTTCCACAATAGCTTCTATCCATATTTATACTTATGTCTTTAATATTTTCTTAAAGACCCTTTCCCCACAAAAGCCCACGATAAGCTGATCAGCACAGTGCTTTGCACATAGTGAATTATTGTCGCACTACTGCCTCTTTGAAGAGTGATGACAAGCTGGGATACCCCACTCTACTGAAGGCTTCTGCTGCTCTTTAATCAGGGAGACAGGGAAGAGAGAGAAAGGCCCAAAAACAGATGTGGAGTGAGGAATCAAGGCACCAAAACGGTTCTCTACAAGCTACAGCATTTGGGCGATTGCATTTATCTTCATCAATGTTGTTTATAGCAAAGACTTCTGCTATATACGTGGTTATACGAGATGCAGCTCTCTCAAACCACATGAACACAGATGAGAGCCTAAATAATAAGGTCTCATAATAAGAGATGGGGCCAGTAGTATTTCCCTTCTGGGGGGGACCTATCAAGAGAGGCAGAACCCAGGGATTTAGACTTATGCCTTACATAGTGAACTGACAGTGGGGAACTTATTTGGCATGCTACTGTACTAATGGAGCATATCTAGTCCCTGGGAATCAGAGTACTTGCCTCTTCACCATTAATATTAATAGCTTATGGTACAGCATTTTAAGACTTTAAGACAAAACAACAAGGAGTGGAGCCAAGATGGTGGAGTAAAAGCACAAACTTGGTGTGGGCTCTGCCTTCAACCATCTCCAATACCTATAAAAAACTGACTAAACAAATTTTAAAGCTATAGAACCCACAAAGAGACAGAAACAAATCTCCTGCTGAAGGCAGCTTGGCAGGCCAACAGGAAAGGTCTATTGCAGCACACTGGGAGCTTAGTGCAGTCCCCAGAGAGCCGTGGTTCCAGCCCCAGGGTGGCCCTGACCAGCATCCAGACTAGCCAAAGCAGACTTCAGGAGAGTGAATCACTAGCAGTTGTGGCGGTTTCCAGATTCCTCAACCCATAAACGCCAAAGAGAAAATAAAAGGTCAGTGGGGAATTCTGTCGTAAGGGTGAAGGAACAGCATGGTACAGCCCCTGTCCCTGGGGCTAGAAGTGGTGAGAGGCATGGTGGTTCTGTGTGGCTGCTTTGAGAGCTCCTGGCCTGCAGATTGTAGGGGACCATGCAACTCTTGCTTTGACCTACCTGTATCTGGATTGCTGTCTTGGGTATTGATCCTATTGTGTGTGGCCAGTGAGTAAGAGCTTGTGGGGGCTGTAGAGAGGGCACCCAACTAAAAGCTCCAGCAGCTGTGAAAACCCCAGCAATTTGGGAAAAAGTTCTTTCCATTCTGTAAGCAGAGTTCTCCTGTGGCAAAGAGATCAAAAGTCAAGTCATTGGCAAGATGAGGAAGCACAATCCGACCATACAATGTCTTTTGGGGGACAAAAAGGATCAAAGAATGGAGCTGGAGGAGGACAATGAAGTCAGAACTCCTGCATCAAAAGCTTCCGAGAAAAATATGAATTGGTTACAGGCCATGGAGGAGCTCAAGAAGGATTTTGAAAATCAAGTAAGACAAGTAGAGGAAAAACTAGGAAGAGAAATGAGAATGATGCAAGAAAATCATGAAAAGTGAGTCAACAGCCTGCTGGAGGAGATACAAAAAAATTCTGAAGAAAATAATACCTTAAAAAGTAAACTAACTCAAATGGCAAAAGAGGTCCAAAAAGCCAATGAGGAGAAGAATGCCTTAAAAAGCTTAATTTGCCAGATGGAAAAGGAATTTCAAAAACTCACTGAAGAGAATAAATTTAAAATTAAAATTAAATTTAAAAAAACCTTAAAATTAGATTGGAGCAATTGGAAGCTAATTATGAGAAATCAAGATCCAAACAAATGAAAAAATAGAAGACAATATGAAATATCTCATTAGAAAAACCACTGATCTGGAAAATAGATTCAGGAGAGATAATTTTAAAATTATTGGACTACCTGAAAGCCAAGATCAAAAAAAGAACCTAGAAATCATCTTCAAGAAATTCTCCAGGAAAATTGCCATGATATTCTAGAACCACAGGGCAAAATAGAAATTGAAAGAATTCTCTGATCACCTCTTGAAAAAGATCCGAAAAAGAAAACTCATAGGAATATCATAGCCAAATTCCAGAGTTCCCAGGTCAAGGAGAAAACATTACAATCAGCCAGGAAGGAACAGTTTTACTGTCGAGGAAACACAATCAGGATAACATAAGATCTAACAGCTTCTATATTAAGGGATAGAAGGGCTTGGATGATATTCTGGAGGTCAAAGGAGCTAGGATTAAAACCAAGAATCACCTACTCAGCAAAACTGAGTATAATGCTTCAGGGGAAAATATTGTTATTCAATGAAATAGAGGACTTTCAGGCATTCTTGATGAAAAAACCAGAGCTAAACAGAAAATTTGACTTTCAATTACCAGAAGCATGAGAAGGTAAACAGGAAAAAGAAATCATAAGGAACTTATTAAAGTTGAACTATTTACATTCCTATATGGAAAAATGATAATTGTAATTCATGAGACTTTTCTCAGTTTGAGGATAGTTGAAGGGAATATATATGTGTATATATGTATACATACATATATGTATGTATAGGAGGGTGTATGTGTGTATAAATATATATATATATATATATATATATATGAGTGTGTGCATATGTGTGTATATGTATACATAGAGGGCACAGGATGGGCTGAATATGAAAGGATGATATCTTAAAAATAAAATTAAGGGGTGAAAGAGGAATATATTGGGAGAAGGAGAAAGGGAGAGATAGATTAGGGTAAATTATCTCATATAAAAGAGGCAAGAGAACACTGTTACAATGGAGGGGGACAGCAGGAAGGTGAAAGGAAGTGGGTCAAACTTACTCTCATTGAATTTGGCTTAAGGAGGGAATAACATACACATTCAATTGGGTATCTTACCCTACAGGAAAGTAGAGGGGAAGGGGATAAGAACAGGGGTGATAGAAGGGAGGACAGATTGGAGGAGAGGGTAGTTAGAAGCACACACTTTGGAAAAGGGAGAGGGTCAAAGTAGAAAATAGAATAAATGGGGGGTGGTATAGGATGGAGGGAAATATAGTTAGTCTTTCACAATATAACCACTATGGAAATGTTTTGCATAACTACACATGCACAACCTATGTTGAAATGCTTGTCTTCCCAGGGGGGTGGGTGAGAAGGGAAGAAGGGAAAGACTCTGGAACACAAAGTTTCAAAAAACAAATGTTAATGCATGTTATATGCAACTAGTAAATAATATATACAGGTCCTGGAGTATAGAAATCCATCTTGCCCTACTAGAAAGTTGGGGAGGGGGGATGGCAGAGAATATAAGAGAGAACAGATGGGGGAGGGGTATTCAGTAGGCTCTCTATTCTGGGGTAGGTGTAGGGGAGAGATGGGGAGAAAAATTTGTAACTCAAAATCTTGTGGAAATGAATGTTGAAAACTAAAAATAAATAAATAAATTGAAAAAAAAAGGACTTTAAGTTGTATACTTCAGTGTCACAACTCCATGATTACTGAGCTAGGTAGTATGAGTTATTGTTATCCCCACTGTACAGATGTAAAAAATGGAGGCTCAAAGAAGTTAAAAAGTATTTGTATTTACATAGGGCTTTAGACTTTGAAAAGCAAGTACATTATCTCATTTGATCCTTATACCCCTATAAGGTAGGTGCTACTTATCCCCATTTTACAGATGAAATAAATAGTATGAGAAAGGCTAGACTGATAAGTTGGAGTCAGAATCTGGAGAACTTTGGATGCCAGTATCATGAAAGTATTTTACCTGTGGTGGAGAAACAATAAAAAGTAGGAAAAATGTAGAGGTGAATGAAGGGGCAATTCTCTAGGACTTTGTATGGCAGATAGAGAAATATCAAAAGAACAAATGTGTTTTTTACTACTTTGTTATTACTTAGCTGAGTGACCTTGAGCAAGTCACTGTATATCTCTGGGTCTCAATTTTTTTATCTCTAACATAGGGGTTTGGCTGGAAAGAGAAGATAGATTTAGACAAACATTTTATATCATGTATCTTAAGGGAGTAAGTTATCCATGTATGTAGTATTTATGATATGGAATATCTCAGGATGGCATAGTGCAACATTAACCTATCAGGATGTAGATTCTATTGAGGGAGATAATATGTAATCTAAACACACACAAAATAAATAAGGATAGAACCTCTGATTTAATTAGTATAGGTGAGAAAACACATTCTACCAGGAAGGGGTAGTACCACTTTGACAATTTATAATCTTAGAAGGTTGTTTAGATCACCGAGAGGTTAAAATGACTTGCCCAGGGTCAAATAGCCAGTATATGTCAGAGGTGGACTTGGATCTTGGTCTTCATGGATGGCTGCATATTTGCTGTGTTACATGTCTATCATTTTGTATCTTACAAAATGAAATCACACACACATCTGTATCACATGAAATACAATGATCTAAATATAATATAATTTATCTAATCTATATAAAATACAATGATCTAAATATAATATATCTAATCTATATAAAATATAATATTTTATATTTAATATAAAAGATCACATCAAGAGTTGATCCCAGAGGATCAACTATAAAAAACCCAATCTCATTGTCATTTGATTGGATAGTACTTAGTGAAAATGAAATGTTAAAAGGCTAATTATCAGCCTAAAATTTGTTTATGTCCCAGTGAGACTTGAATAGTAACCTCCCAACTGATTGTTTTATTTGTGCTAAGGTAATCATTTGGTAATACGCGCTATAACTCTTTTGCTTAGCAATCTCTTTTCTATGTAGGAATAATCTATTATATACTTAATTCATGGTTGTATATCAGATACCTTTTTAATCCCCCTTCCTTCTTTGGGGAAACCCTAGATAAGAGCCAAAGGAAATATTAGTGTAATTATCAACTTTCCTAGGGAAGATGAATCAATAAGTGTGAGAATGGGGATTTCTTAACCTTTTTGTGTCATGGATCCTTTTGGCAATGTGGTGATGCCTGTGGACCCTTCAGAATGTTTTTAAATGCATAAAATAAAATACAAAGGATTACAAAGGAAACCATTGATATTGAAATATAGTTATTAATATATAGCAATTAATATGTGTCTACACACATATATTTACAAAACCCAAATTCACAGATGCCAAGTTAAAAGCTCTTGTGATGATTTCAGGTTCAAATCTCTCATCTCTTCCTTTTCTAGATAGCTGAGAAAATGTTATTTGGCCCTTGGAAAGACAAGGCAAGGGTGAAGAGGATCAGTGTTTGGCTTTGAGGAGTCAGCTGGCAGCAAGCACCTGTTGATGAAATCTGCAACTCTCACCTCCAGTGCCTCTTGGCAGAATCGCAAAGCACTTCCTTCCTAATGGAGACTGATGAGGCCGGAACTCCCAGAGATAATGAACTGAAACAGGAATTGTCTCTGAATTGAAAGGCAGGGGAGGTTGTAATGAATGTGATTGTCTCTATTGAGCATGGAAGCACCACTAAGCAAGGACCTTTGTGAAATGAGGCCTTTCTTGTAGAACAACAAATTGGAACAAAAGGAATATGTATTTAAATGTCTGTTAAACGGAGCCAAGCCAAATCAAGGACCTATCCATGACTCAGATGATTAACCCTTTAAACTAGGTACTCAGGAAACTACTGAAGACCTGAGTGAAGAGACTTGAAAACAAAATGCAAGAATAGGCAGAGAACATAAACACCATACTTCTGATCCAAAACCTGGCCCTGAGTTCCTCTTGCCATATAGAATCAACTTTTCAAGGGGAACTTGGTACCATTATGCTAAGGTGGTGACCCTAGGTGGACCCAATGGAAATCAGCTGTTGAGAGGTTTGTCAGCTGAGAAGAAGAAAAGCAAACAAATGACCCAGCTGGCTACTATTAGGAAACCTCAAAATGTATTCTCAGTGCAATTTAAGAAGCAACTGCAAGGAAGGGAAAATCTTGCATAGCAACTCTTGGAAAAATGAGGGAATAGGCCAAAAGGTACTTACTTTTTACTGAAAAGAAAGTGAGCAGAAGAGGAAAGCATGTCAGGTAATCTCTTTTCCTTTCATTTCTTCCAGTCTCTGCTCTGTAGTCTCTTTCTATTATTTGCTCCTACTTCTGTTGTACAGAATGACTCAAAATCTTTTGAATTATAATTTTTTTCCATGAGTAGCTGGGTCCTGCTTATTAAGCAGAAGGGTTCTGTCTGTTATAGTGCAATGATATACATGATTATCTAATCTGTTGCCCTCTAGCATGACCTTATGTGGTTTAAGCCATGCTTTATATCCTGTATGTATTCTTGGAAAAACTGTGTAAAAATTGAATTTTTGGAAAACAAATTATATTTTTGGTGGTTCAAGAAAACTCAAGTGGATTCCTTTATGAGATAATTTTTTATTTTCCTGTAAGGTTAATTTACCTCTTTTATATGTTGCCTGTATGCCGGTAGCACATAGATTTGGGGCTAGGGAGGATTCTCTGGGAAGTCAACTGTCTCATCTCATGGTCTCCTATTCATTCAGAGACTGGAAACTCCAATTTAATTTGACTTTAGTCAACTGGGGTCTAGATATTCAGTTGTAACTGTGCTAACAGAAACCCAGGCAAATAGCATAGAATCATCCACTAGGAGAATTTAATTGGGACAGAAACACAAACTTAAAATAGTAGCCATATTCTTAGCACCCAGTTTTCAAATGGGTATCCTTCCAATTGCTTCTTTTTCAGCAAAGCATGGAAGTGAAACTCGTTAGTTCTAATCAGGTTCTTGCCTGCAAACTGGGAAAAAAAAAAGGCCAAATATCTGCAGCCTCAAGTACCCCCCTGTGGAACCTGGCACCATCCCCTAAGAGTCAGAACTGAGATGATTCTCTGTTCCCACCTGATCTTGCCCCTTGCCTTTCATATGTCCCTTTTGTCTAGAGGCAGCATTTTCATTATACAAAGCACCCTACAGAGCTCTAAAGCAAAACCTTCAAGATCGATTGGCAGTTTCCTTACCTTTACCTCCTCTGCCCTGTGAACTCTCCTAGAATTTGATCCCGTCTCTGATTAGTTAAAAAATCTGGGTGTAGGTGAGTATATTGATATATGCATGCCTCCTTTTTTAGTAAGCAAATATCGTTAGGGTGGATTTAAAGCCTAAGACAGAGATAATAGGAAAGAGAGAGAGCAGATGGGTAGCCATTTTAAATGAGTTTGAGCATTCAGATCCAAATTAATTACACCCCAGGTTACTGAAAGGATGTAATCAAGAAAGCATTGTCAGTAAATTTTGGAATATCATAAAGAACAGGTAGAGCCTTAGAATACTGAAGGTGTATACATTTTGTCCAGATTTTTTTTAAAAAGTGAGAAATAGATTTTAAAAAACTATAGTTCAAGCTAAATAGCAATCCCTGACACATATTAAAAGATTAGTTGTAATACTTAGAAAGGGAAGTGGTCATCACTCAAGAGTCACTATTGGTTCACTAAGAACAAATTCTATCAAATTAATGTCATTTAATTTCTTTTGGTCTGGTCAATCAAGGGAATGACAGGTAATGCATTTTTATGTCACCAAGGCATTTGACAGTCTCTTGTGTTATCTTTATGGATAGAATAGAGAAATATAGATTAGGTAATACTATAATTAGATGAACTCCAAGCTAGTCGAATCACCATACCCCAAAAGTATTGATTGATAGAGTAGTTCAATTCAATAAATCTTTATTAAGTGCCTAGTATGTACAAGGCATTAAGCCAGGGGCTGAGCCAATGTCAGTTTAGATGCAGTTTTTTTGTAGAACATCACATGATCCTGTTTCTTGGCTTTGTTCTTTTTAAGAGTCTTAGAAGACACTTAAATAAAAAAAATTTAACTACCAATACAATATTAAAAATAGGTTAAAAAAACCAAAACTGTCATCCAATACAGTATCATAAACTAAAAAGATAGAACTTGGGACTTGGAGTCAGGAAGACCTGAATTCAAATCCTACCCCACACAATTACTTGCTGTGTGACATTTACTCTCTTGACTTCAGTTTCCTCACTTGTAAGATGGGGATAATAAGAGCATCAACCCACTGTTTTAAGGATAAAATGAGACAATATTTATAGAGTGCTTTACAAGCCATAAAATGCTATGTAAATATTATCTGTTATTATTGTTATAAATGTTATAAATAGAGGCCAAATAAAGCATACAACCCACTTTGATCCTTTCAGCATCAGTAAAGTCTCATTTGTTAACTCAGGCTGTGTATAGATGGTGTGAACTTTAAGGATGGTCTCTAACACAATAGTCAAGTCTGTAGATGAGAAAAGTTAGAAGACAACAGTAAAATGATTGTTAATTGACAACAGCAACCAAAAAGGTGCCACAGCCATTCAATTTTTTAAAAAGAGGGATATGTAATACATTAGATGAAAGAAAAAGTTAGGATTCAAAACTCATCTATAGTTATAATGATAAGCCGAAACCAACAAGGCAAAATTGAGTCAACCACAAGCTGAATTTTAAGTCAACATTCATATTTCTACTTAACTAAAAAAAAGCTAATCTAGTTGAAGGCTAAATTAATATAATATAGTGTGCTATTCAATGATGTCCTACTCTTTATGGCCCATTTGGGGTTTTCTTGGCAAAGACATTGGGGTTGTTTGCTATTTCCTTCTCCAGCTCATTTTACAGTTGAGGAAATTGAGGCAAACAGGGTTAAGTGACTTGCCCAGGGTCACACAACTAATGTGTCTGAGGCCAGATTTGTATGCAGGTCTTCCTGACTCCAGGGCTGGTAATACCCATCGGCAATGTAGATTGAGGGAAAGAGCAGTATATTTGTTTTCAGAGAACTTTCGTTCAAATATCACTTATGCTACTTACTTTGACCTTGGGTAAATCACTTAATCTTGTTCTAGGCTCAGTTTCTTTACCTGTGAAATAAAGGGGTCAAGCTGAATCATCATTAAGGTCCTTTCTGAGTTCCTAAATCAAGGAAAGTAACAGTCCTTCCCATTGGAAACATATGCCTCTCCCCACAGCTACGGGATGTGATCTAGCTGTAACTGCACTGATGAGGTAGGTACCCGAGTTGGGCTGAGTTGAGAATCCTAACTGCTAGCAATGAAAGGCGAACTGAGAGCCTGTGCTGCAGATGGGGATCCCTCTCTATGAAAGGGGGAATGAACTCAGCTCTCCAAAATGTCATAGGCTAAAGGGCTTGGAAAGTGGAAAAAATGCTCCCTCGAACCAAGGAGGATCAATGAAAGTAAAGAGGGTTTGAGAGGCACCATTCAAATACTTTTTAAAGGGGTAGGAAAGGGAATTGAATTTGCATTCGGTGAACCTGGGTTCACATCCTGACTCTGCTGCTTATAATGTGTTTGAAGAAGCATTTATTAAGTAAATTTAAGTTATTTTATGAAGTAAGCCTACTATGTTCTAGGCTATGTGCTAAGTGCTTTGCAAATACTATTTCATTTGATTCTCACAACAACCCTGGGAGGTATCATGATCCTCCTTTATGGTTGAGAAAACTGAGGCAGACAGGATAAGTGAATGGCCCACAGTCTCACAGCTGTTAAGTGACTGAAGCTTAATTTGAAGTCAGGTCATCCTGACTATAGATCTAGTGCTCTATCCACTGACCCATCTTAAGAAAACCATTTGACTTCCTTAGGCCTTAGTTAGCTATCTGTAAAATGAAGGAGCTACACATATTAGATGATCTCTAAGATGTTTTAGCTCTAAACTTATGATCTCGTGGGGCTAAGTGGCACAGTAGATAGGGCACTAGGTTTGAAATCAGCAATCATCTTCATGAGTTCGGTTCTGGCCTCAGATACTTCCTAGCTTTGTGACCCTGGGTAAGTCACTTAACCCTATTGACCTCGGTTCCTCATCTGTAAAATGTTCTATAGAAGGAAATGTCAAATCACTCCATTGTCTTTACCAGGAAAACCCCAAATGGAGGTCATAAAGAAACAGACATGACTGAACAGCAGCCCTGTACTCCTCTTTATCAGTGCAATCTTCCTTTCCAGGGATTTTTTGAGTTAATCGAAATGACTGTTTCGTTTCTACTCTTTATGGAACCAAAGGATTATATTCTTTGCTATTTGGAACTATATATTGATATGCATGATACCCACATACCATCATTGTAAGGTGTGAAATCATTCAGGTAGTTGGCTGGATTTCAATTGTGAAAATTCTAAATGCCAGTCTTGTTTGCTTAGTACAGGCACAATGAAAAATGGAGCCATTGAGCTATTAGGTAACTTGGAACAGATCAGATTTGGGAGAAAACATTAAAATCAGGCAGCCAAGGCTTTGCATAATTCCTACAAAACGAACCCTAAAATCCATCCGTGAGCTGTTGGCGAGAGTAAACTTCTAATAAGCTGAAAAGGAATTCTTTGTGGGTGATTACTAAAGCCCATACACTTTGCTGGGGGGAAAAACCAGCTCCCCAATTTTGCCTTAATCTGATGGTGATCTCCTCAAAATTGTTTGTAATTGTGTTTCCTCAAGGGCTAACACTTTCTCAGATTGGTCCCTTCAACTAGGGATAAAAGATATGTATGTGGTGACAGCTGAAGCATTTTTCATGAGGCCAGCTCCTAATTACTCACAGTCTTTTTGCCGGTATTCAGAGCCCTCAATGCTGGCAAGAACAATTAACTCATGTTGCAGGCTTTACAAATAATGCTTGTTATTTAATGTGGTTGAATATCACGGCCAGGGCCTTCCTGTTTCCAAACCAGTCAATAGAGTTGGGGCCCTGAGTGTGTGTTTCACAGCCCCTTGCCATCCACATGGAAAACAAAGAAGAGTGAATGTCTGTGCACAGAATACTGAGCATGAGTGAGATGCTGAGGTCTGACCATTTATCCTGCAAGAGAGGGAAGGTTTGTGGGGTTTTGACAAATCAATGTAAAACTCAGTGTTCTAAGACTTTGCTGTATCCCTCCCTAGTCTGAGAGTGGCATAGAAAGATAGTCTAAAAAGTGGCTGAAAACATCCTCAGTGACAAACAGTGTCTGTTTTAGAGCTTTAAAAAGCAAAACAAGACAAAACAACCCTCTAGTTCTTTGAGTAACCTCTTTTACTCAGACTTTTTTTTTTCCCAGTCTGGCTTGTCTTGTTTTATTTGTAGAAAGAACTCTGCTTGTGTTCTTTAAATATTAATGAAACAAAATGAAAATAAATAATCCAGAAGCATTCATAATAAAACATCAGTGCATCTAGGGTGTGACAACGTCTTCCGGATACTGTGTAAACTGGGTATGATTTTTAATCCAAAGAATAAAACACTCTGTTAATCTGTTCCCTGGAAAACTCAGCTGTAATGGTCCCAGCCCTTTGGCTTTCAGTAACCCAAGAGGAATAAGGATTTGTGCTTACTGGGCCAATTCATTTTTACCTCCAGGCCTTCAGTAATCATATTACTCTAAAGAAATGTAAATACAGTCAATAGTCAGTACATGGAGCCATTAGTTGGGATGGGATTTTAATAAAAAATGATCTAATCCATTCCCTATAATTTTCAGATGTACCCATACCTGAAATATCTGTTGCAGATAAGAGTCAATCTGGGAGAGACCTTGAATACTTTCAGGGGAATTCTACAGCTTCCTTTGATAACTACTGGTGCTTTTTAAATTTTTTTTAAAATTTTTTTGGTCTCATTTTCTCATGTAAAGGGATGAAGAAGCAAAATAGAAGGAATTATGTGAGGAATTCTTTCCGGCTTAAAGCTGGCCTGAGCTGTCTTAAACTAGATTCAGTGGCGTATGAGAAGAACACTGGACCTGGATTCTGAAGATCTGTATTAGAGTCTTGTTTCTACTGGTTACCGACTATGTTTTCTCTGGGCAGATTGCAAAAATTGAGCTGGAAGTAACCTTAACATTTTAAGAAAATTATATTTTTATTATTCTGAACATTAAGAAAAAATGAATTTCTTTATACAATGAAAAATAGAGAAAAGAAGAATGCATGTGATCACATGACTCAATCTAATCCAAGGAATATTATTAAGCAAGTCACTGGGCTAGGAACTGGGATTAAGAAGACAGAAATTAAATATAATTCCTACTTTTAATAGACTTAATTTCCATTGTATTATATTGCAGGGGCTACAAACGGGGTTACAAATAAAATAAATAAGTAAATATAAGGCAGTTTGAAGAGGATTAGCCCATTTGCAGCTAGGGAGATCAGAAAAAAATTTGGCATAGGACATATATAGTTTATGAGCTAAGCCATCAAGAACTTGAGGGATTTTTAAAAGGTAAAAGTGAAGAGAGGGTCTGGTTCAGATATAGGAGGCAGGTTGTGCCAAGAATGGCAGAGATAGTATGCCAAGTTCCACCAACAACAGATATATTAGTTTGGAGGGGGAAAATAGAGTATTAAATAGATCTGGAAAGGTACACTGGAGTTAGATTGCAAATGGCTTTAAATGGGAACTTAATGTTTATCTTTTACCTTAGAGGTGTTCAGGGAGGACCATGGTGTGAGGGCTTGCTGAGTCCTTTTTGGGGCTACTCATCCACATTTGGTGTCGGCTTGTCAAACAATTCTCACCTGTGGCTCCAAGAAGTTGTAGCATGAGCATAGCCACACCCTGGTAAGGCCATCTGGGCAGATGGCTAAACCAGGTTGAGGGTAACGAACAGGCTTTACACCAATTGGTAGGATCCTCCAAGCGTGTGAAGACTTCCCCCAGCAGAATAGGAGAATGAGAACAATTTGTTACAACAGCCGTGAAGGAGGTTGAAGCAGGCGTTGTGGAGCACTTAGACCTTGGTCAGACATCAGAGACACCAAGGTCATAGACTGCAGCCTAGCCATCACTCATTACCTTCACTTTTGTCCTGCCACTGGACTCCTGGAATTGGAAGAGAGGGTGAGGCTGACATCTTTGCATAGCTCTGCCTCACTTAAACCCAATTCATTGGTAAGTCAAGATATCACCCATGATGTCATTGGCCCTCTTTAAAAATGAAGGATGAACAATAATAATGGTTGAGAAGGCATATGGCATAAATATAAATATATATATATATATGTTAGGAGAATCGATTTGCAACTGTGAAAGATGAATTAGAAAGAGCAAAATCTGAAAAATAGATGTCCAATTATATTTTTGTGGTATTGACATGTGATCAGGCCTGAACTAAGCCTGTGATCCTGTGAGTAGAGCAAAGAGAAGGGATGTACACAATGTTCTGGAAGAAGAATTGACAAAACTTGCTAATTGATTGGAAGCTCAGAGACATGAAGTCCAGGTGAGTAAATGGGGAAGGTGGATGGGGAAGATTACCCAGCGTGGAGGCACAATAAAGTCCTGCAGCCAGGGAGCAAAATGATATGAGGAAGTGAGAGTTTCAGAATGATAAGTTTCTGGAGATTATGAAGTCTAGGGAGGCAGCCAGGAAATGATGGGCAAGTAACTTGCCTAGGGTCCTTAAGTTAATAAGTGTTAAGCTGGACTTCAAACATAATCCTCTATTAAATTTGAGTTCAATCCTCTTTTGTCTACACATTACTTCTAATAGAACCTCTGAATTAGAAAAGTCATCATTTTGAATGCTTTCTTCCAAGAACAAGATATTCCATCTCCTGCTGGATTGTTCTCCCTCTCTACCTCTTGACTTCCTTAAAGTTCCAACTAAAATAATTTCATAGATGAGGAAATTGAGTCTCAAGGAAGATAAATGACTTGTCTAAGATCACACAGGTAATAAGAGGTTCTTAAGTAAGATTTAAAACCAGTCAGAAGATTGACCAGAACCGTCGTTCTTTCCACTGTGGAATATAACCTCCTAAAAATGCCTAAATATGAAGTTTTCTAGGAGAAACCTGTTCCTATAATTTTTATTTAGGTAAGACAGTATGACCAGCATTACCCTAGAAATCTGCCTCTGCAGCTTTTACAAAGGTGGGTAAGAGTATGACCGATACTGACTAGGGGAATGGTAGCTTGACTCCCCTTATCTTTATTTTGTTAGTCAACCTAGCTAAAACTTCCTGGGGGATGGATTCCCTCAGTAACTACTTAGTCCTCTTCCTTTCCATCTTTTTTTATTGCCACCCTTCCCTCCCCAAACTCCATTAGAAACTTGTGTTAACCTTGTATAAACCTTTCTTTGTGGCTTTTCACTCATCAAGGGTAAGTAGATCTAAAGAGATCTAAATTGAGACCTTGACTTGTTATATGGGACTGAATTGGGATAACACACAAAGAAAAGATTCACTCTGAGACTCGCAGCTTGTCTTGGATAGTTCCCCCATGACTGCAGCACAGTTTTCTCCTCTGTATACTGGGTTGACACCTTGTCTCACAAGGCTCCTGAGACACAAGGGAAATCAGACCTTTGAAATATTTTGAAGATTCATCATTATGGTCTGGAGAAGTCCTTCACCTTGTGGCAATTTATCATTCTGGTGTTATTTCTAGCCTGCTCCCTCACTTGAGCTTTTCACCATCATTTCAATGTCATTTTTTCATCCTTTGCTATTGCAAATAATTGTGTTTTGGACATGATTGCCTGGCAGGCTTTGTGACTTGGCTATGGGAGAGCTGGCAAAAGCCCAGCCTGGAGAAAACAGGCAGAGCTCTTGGGCTCAGGGAGGAAGAGAGTTTGGAAGAAGTTACAAGAGATTTGAGAACTTTCAGGGCAAGGAATGTGGGGTCTTCCTGATCAAGAACTAAAGCAACTACTTTTAGAATCTCAGAAAACATCCCCTGATAATGGCAGTGTCCATGGTGGGAGGCACTTATTCTTTCTCTTTCTTTCTCTCCTTCCCCTGAGTCTGGACCTCTCCATGGCCATTCATGTCTTCGTTACCTCCTGGGAAGATTATTGTAATTCTCTTCTAATTATGCTTCACTTGAAATTAAACCAAAGGCTGATGCAGAGGCAAGGCACAGCTGCCTGCCTTTATCGAGGACCAAGGACACAGGGATCAGCATCACCCCCTCTGTATGCTTGGTGCCACAGTGAGTCAGCTCCCCAGTAAATGTTCTCAAGCAAGGAGATTTTGACTAAACTGTGGAAAGTGAAATTCTGGCTCCCCTTTGACTTCCATGTAATCATCATCTCACTAAAAGCAGTAACTTTCTTTAGTTTGTTTTAATCTACAAGATGGAAACAATAACATTACCTCAATTGGCAAAAAAAAAAAAAAATACCTACCAAGTGCCAGATGCTATGCTTAAGGACATGTGGAGAGAAATGAAACAGTCCCTGTCCTCAAGGACCTTATATTTTATAGGCATAAATGACATGAATACAAATAAATATATACAAAATAAGGTAATGGGAGGGGATTCACAAGCAGATGCAGGTGGTGGGAAAGGGTATTTCAGGAGGTGGTATTTGAACTGAATTTTGAAGGAAGCAAATCATTTTAAGAAGTAGAAGTAAGGAAGGAGTGCTGTCCAGGAGGGGTAAGGAACAGCTGGTACAGTTACAGAAGCTGGAGACAGACTATAGGAGAACATATCCCATACAGTACTCAAATCATCAGCATCAAGTACTTCATTTATTGAATGTAAACCATGGAAACACATTTTAGTTTCCTGGAGGAAGGATGCTCTATAAATTCAGATGGATAATTATCGCAACATGGAGTCACCCTTTCCATGTTTCTCTGGGGCTCTTCTGGTTTCCCTGTGATTTAACTCCCTGAGCTCTGATAAGTTCTTTTGACCTTGGCCTGGGTCAGTCAACAACACAATGCACTGGAAAGAAAGTCAGATTTGAATTTAGAGGACCTTAGTTCAAATCCAAGCCCTCTCACTTGCTATTTGAGTGATAGTAAACAATTCAGTTACCTTCTCTGTGCCTCTGTTTTCTCATCTATAAAATGAGGTGGTTGGACTAGATATCACCGCCTATTCAGTATACTCCAGTGACTCCCTGTTATCTCTAGCATTCAAATATAAACTCCTCTGTTTGGCTATGAAAGCCCTTCTAACCTAAACCCACGTCCCCCCCCCATCTTTCCAGTCTTCTGCTTTATTCCTCTCCAAGTATTCTACTGTCCAGTGACACTGGCATTCTTTGTATAAGACATACCTTTGGAAGCTGAGGGTTCAAATCCTAGGTCAGCTAGTTACTACCTATGTAACCTTAGGTAGTCAGTTTGTCAGTCTACCAGCATTTATGGGGAAAAAAACCTACTGTGTGCCAGGTACTGTGCTAAGCCTTGGGGAGGCAAAGAAAGGTAAAAGATAGTTCCTGCACTCAAGGAACTCACTCTCTAATGAGGGAGAATCATTTAATCTCTTCACCAAATGACTTCTAAGGTCTATTTCAATTTTAAATCTTTCTCTCTGAGAATTCATGTGGAAAATAGCATCTCCAACAAAAAACTTTAATAAATTCCCATGACTACTTTTCATCTTTATGTCATCCTTTTTGGAGAATTGGGGTTAGGATGTTTTCTCTAAATATTATACCTCCAGGTATAATATTTAAGGGAGCTAAGGGTGTAGAATGTTGTTTCTATCACAGACATAATTCATGTTTTGGTTCATTTTATTCACTACATTTTTTTCTCTTTTAAAAATCTGTTACAAAGGATGGCTAACTAGGCAAAAGAATGGGGAGGGATTTATTTGGAAATGAATGTGATATGTAAATGACAGGTTATCAGTAAAAATAAAATTAAGATTGCACCTCTAGAATTCATGACTTTTTCTCTTTCAATTCTGTAGTATGTACCTCTTCCCTACACACAATAAACATATGACAAGTCTAATGAACTGCATAGCACATTTAAAAGCATCTAACCTACCTCTCCTTGAACTTCGCTAGATGCCTACCCTACTTTCCCCTGCCGCATGCTTTGGGAAGATATTTTTGCCCCATATTTTGGGAAGATATTTTGGAGTACAAACAATTTACAGCTTAAGTATGTTTATAGCTCTTTGGTCTCATGTTTCCCAATTAGCCTGACATAGGGTTAAAGCATAAATCATTCTCTTTTCAGCTCCTCCATTTCATTCATCTTTCTGTCATCCAGGCCCTGACTCTTGGGAGTCCTTCTTGCTCCCCCCGTCCCCCAATAATAGAGCTATAACTAGGAATTGTTCCTACCAGAGCAAGCAGCACAAAGTCCTCCCTCCATTCAAGCAAGGGTGATGGGGGTGTCAGGGGGAGGGGAGGAGGCATAAATGGATACAGAAACCCAGAGAAATATGATTAATACAACTGTGAAATGACAAGGCATAGTAGTACAGACATAATAAGCTGATTAAGAGTAGTTTCCTGTTTGAATTATTCTTGCTGACTAGGCAAAAATAACATGGCATAGTGGAGTTAGATGCCCATGAGTAGGGAAGACCAGAGTTCAAGTCTCACTTCAAGATACACACAGGTTGTTTACCTAGGGCAAATTACTTAACTTCTCAGTATCCTTAGGCAACTTGTTGAGTCTGTGTTGCAGAAAAGTTGTCGGTCAGAATTGATTGAGGAAATTCCTCATTAAGACCTGCCAGCACTGCTATAATCACAACTTTATAAAAACAAAATAAAAAAGTCAGGTGCTAAGCTCTGTTTCTGTGATACATAAGGATTGTGTGTGTGTGCTGCGGCAAAGTCCTGATGCCTCTGCCTTGGTGATAGTGATGCACACGTGTGTTTTTCCTGCTTTTCTCTCAAACCTGACTGCTTTCTCTTGCCTTCTCTGTAGCTTGGAGGAGGAAAGGCTTTTTCATTATGGATCCCCGATTATCCCTTGGCTGCAGTTTGAAACTGCTTTTCTTGCAGCCAAATAAAACCCAATTTACCAATATGTCCTAAACTCTGCCTACAGTAATTCTCTGTATTATTGTATTCAGTAGCACTGCTCTATTCTGGGCATGAAGCATCCTGTTAAATTCTAGCTCAATCCTTCAATTTCCACCAGGGCTTTTTGGTTTGCCTCCTAATTGGTCTCCCTGCTTGAAGCCTCTCTCTTCTCTATAATTTACCCGCCCTACTTCTGCCAGAGTGATTTTTCTAAAGTGCATGTTTGACCATGTCACTCCCCTTCTCAATAAACTCCAATGGCTCCCTATTGCCTTTAAGATCCAATGTAATCTCCTATTTGATTTGTAAAAGCCCTTTATATTATAGCCCTAACTTACCATAATAATTTTGTTATATATTCCTCTCTGCACTCCACAGACCAGCCAAACAGACTTTTTATCTCTTCCTTTATATATCTCACACTATCACTGGTTTCACTCCCATTCCTCTGACTGTAGTTCCCTGATATGTGTTTCCTTCTTACCTCTGCTTCTTAGAATCCCTTGTTTCCTTCAAAACCTTATTCAAGCACCACCTTATACATGAAGCATTTTCTGATCCTTTCCCTTCTCCCACCAGTTGCTCCCTACAAAATTTGTTGTTCAATGGTTTTTCAGTCATGTCCGATTCCTCATAACCCCATTTGGGGTTTTCTTGACAAAGATAGTAGAATGATTTGCCATCTCCTTCTGCAGCTCATTTTACAGATGAGGAACTGAGGCTATGTGCCCAGGGTCATATAGCTAGTAACTGTGTGAGGCAGATTTAAACTTAGGAAGAGGGGTCTTCCTGACTTCAGGTCCAGTACTCTATCCACTATTACACCTGGCTGCCTTTAAAGTATAAGTATGTTTAAGCATTCCATTACCTATCTGTGTGTCTTTGTTTAAATACAGGAAGGTAGAGAATAGATTTAGAACTGCTGTATTTTGCCAGTGCAGTTTCTGGGTGGGGGTTCAGAGCTGAAGAAAGATCTTTCTTTCTTTTTTGGAGGGGGGAAGGTAGGGCAATTTGAGTTAAGTGACTCGCCCAAGGTCACACAGTTAATTTTTGTGTTAAGTGTCTGAGGCCAGATTGGAACTCAGGTCCTCCTGACTCCAGGACTGTTGCTCTATTCACTGAACCTCTTCTTTCTTTCTTTCTTTCTTTCTTTCTTTCTTTCTTTCTTTCTTTC
>NW_027186492.1:12143836-12217355 GCF_028583685.1 Petaurus breviceps papuanus | reverse complement strand
CTCTCTTCCTTTCTTCCTTCCTTCCTACTTTCCCTTCCCTTCACTTCCCACACTACTCCAAGGACCTCTTGCTATGAAATTAACCAGCCAGCAGATTGGCTGGTGAGGGAATGGGGAGCTTACTGTAACTACATAGGCTAGTATCAGAGGCAGGAAAACCATTCTACCAGAGGGGAAGATACAATATAAAGTCACACCTGAGAGAAGGAGTCCAGAGAATAGTTGGGGAGAAAATAGCTCCTCTCATATATGAGGGTGGGTTAGAAAGAACCCATTCTCACCTGCCCAATATAACCACCACCCCACCCCTACCTCTGCTAGATAAAAATTGTTGTCTTCCAGGAGAGTTTTGAGGAGGAAGGAGATAATTTTTTCTAAGAGAAGGGGGAATAGGGAGAGGGAGGGAAGTGTTCCTACGGCTGAAATATTTTTCTTTCCAAATTCCATTCTCCTAAGAATTTGGATTACTGAAGGAAACACAAAATAATAGGTTGAGTATCAGCAGCATTTATCCATTAATGTGTATTTAGTGATTACAGGGTGTCAAGCTCCAAGCCGTACCAATATGATGCCAAATGTCTGGGGGAAAGGTGAAAAAATGTACTGAATTATATTGGTTGCCTGGGTATTCCATGTTTGGGGTCATATGAATTAAACATTTGGGCTTTGAACTAGATTTTGCTTTTCATTTTGTTAGATTTCATAGAACCCAAACTGGGAATAGTTGAAGGAACTCAAACTTTGACTGTCTATGCCTTGGAATGATTGTTTTGTTTTTAAGGTGGGAGGACAGTGAGGAAATAGTGAGGATAGATAAACATGTAAGATGACATTTCCTCTGGAATGCTCTCCAAAGACCGCAGCCCTTACTGGACAGATTGCTTTATGTGCTGAAAAAGCCACATCATAAAACTCTTAAAATGTAATGGTCAGCATCCCACAGCCTATAGCAGCTGTCAATCTGTTCAGGAGCTCCAAAGGAACCGTAAAAGGCTTGGGACCCCCTATTTGGCTCCAAACTGGGGGACATGCAGACATGTCAATCAGGCTAAGGCAAACCTGTGAGTGACTATGGTGCCTAACTTGAAAATTGTTTAATTGTTCATCTTTGAACTTGATCAGCAAAAGGTCATGCAGAAATAAAAGGCTGATAACTCTGAAGCCCTGTATTATCTGAAAAGGGTTTCATTAGTGAGCCTCTGTGCCTTCCTCGCTGGTTAATATTCACAGGAACAGAATGGACTATAATGAATCATCTTCCCCTGCCTTCTTATTGGGTTCATCCAAGCAAGCCTTCCCACTGAGTCTCCATAATGTGCTGATTAGGTGCCCAGGGCTCCATCACAAGATGTCAGCCTTCCAGGGTAGCACCTTTCAGAGGAGGGGGGAGGAGAAGGTGTTATTCCAGACTCTTTGCTAGTCCATCAGCTCAAAGCATCCAATTTCATACACTAATTTTATCCTGATTTCAAGGAGTTAAGCACATTGTGGAGGGAGTCATGACATTGAGACAAATGAGTCCTTCCAGCCTCTTCTGCCTGGCTGCATAGTTTTCCTCTTCTGGGACACTGTTATTAATGTAAAATTGTTCCCAGGCAAGACACCCAACTCCAATCTTCACCTGCAACCAAAACTTTAAAGACGGGGAAAGAAAAAGTAATAAGTTCTAAGAATACTTATACTATCAACAGCAGATTGTCCCTCTGCTTCTCTTCAAACAGAGTCATAACTAAGATGGGGCAACTGAGATTCTTGTCCTAGGGCATCAATATATAGGGGGCATGGACAGCACCCATGCTTCTTCCTCATAGAAGCAACCGGATTTAGCACCAAATTAGCAAAAATAGCTAAGCTAAAAGGCCTTCTTCCTATTCTCTTCCAGGTAAGTTCCTACTCTGTCCTCCTCCAGTGTAGTGACCTCACTTGGTCCCTTCCCATGGTGGTCAATGTCCTGGGGTCTTGGTCTCCTCTTGCCTGACTGAATTTGTTTTTATAGGTTGATTTTTTTTTTTCAGACTACTTGCAAAGCTTGCCAGAGGTATGAAAAATGCTAAGACAGAAACTAACTCAACTACTAACTCAGGGCTGTTGTCTCCACCACCTCCCCCAGACCTCCTCTCCCCTTACCTCCCTCCCCTCCCTCCCCCCTGCTAGCCACTAGAACAGATCTGAATGTGTAACACAAATCAAGAGTTGTCAACAAAATAGGATCTTATGGTCAAAGGAACAACAATGTCACAGTTGGGTCCTGGGAAGTACTGCCAGGAATGCAGAGCCTGAATTATTGAGTTGGGTCCTATCAGTGCTAAAGCAGGAAGGGCCATACTTTTGTCTTCTAGAACCAGAGAAGCAGTCATTGGTGGGGAAGGGGCCAGGGATAGGAGTGGTGTAAGGTTGGAACCATACAAGACTAAGTTATTTCAAAACCAGACAGTTCTCATTTTTTAGGATGTCTGGTGAGAGAGGTAGGAAATGTCATGGCCTTCTGCAAAAACCTAAGTTGAGGAAAGTTTCCTCTGAGGGAGGCTGCTGGAATTAGTGCATCTTTATTTATTTTTAAAGAAGTGAAACCTCAACATTGGGGTGAAGGGAGAGAGAAGACAGAACGGCCTAGCTGCATTGTGAACTCATCTTGCAGAAGTATTCTCATGCCTATATTCTCATCTCCCTGCAGTGCTGACCCCAGCCTCTCTGCCCCTGCAAAATGTGATAGGGGCAACTTGACTTTGTATCTATAAAATACTGGAGTGTCATAAACTGGCCCAGTCCGGCTGTAAAACAGAAGGAGGAAATAGGGAGAAAGTAGAAGAGGAAGAGTTCAAAATTAGCAAGGGGCCTCTAAACAGCACCATAAAACTGGGTGGCAAACCCTGTCCAAGGGTTAAAAACAAGCTTCTCTTCCAAAGTTTCTATGGCAACTAGATGAAATCTGCAGTGATAGTGCCATTAATGAAACGTTTCTGCTGCACCAACAGGCAACATGAGACAATAAATAATAAGGACTGACTTCAGGTAAACCTTCCAACATTTTGGGGGGATATAGCTTTTTCTCCCTTAGCTAACCTTCTTTAAGAAAGGACAAGATAGGAGCTTGATAGAAACTTCTGGAAACTGATCACAACCTAGCAAAATCTAGGCTATATTCAAAGACTATGGAAATAATATTGGTTCAAGTCTCTTTGGAAGGAGGAGAAACTTTCCTCCCACTCTGAAATAGTTTAGATGGGCATAACATGTTCACTTGGATATTTCTAATAAATGTCCAATTTCTATGCGCTAAAATCTATCTCCTTGGTAATCTTTGCTTGATTCTCCCTCCCACCACCTGTCCAAAAAGAATCTGTCCCTCCTCTGAACCCCAGTAAATGCCTTGTTCCTCCCTCATCATCCTTTCACATGCTGGCTTGTAATAATTATTTGTTTACTTGTCCCATAGCTCTAATAGGACATGAGCTCCATAAGGGCTGGCACTGTGTCTCTATCATTTTGGTTATACTCAAAGTCTCCGCCACTGTGTCTGAGACATGATAGTTGTCAAGTCAATGTTGTTTGAATTTCATAGAAAGATAATTGGGTACTTTTCTCATATCCCTCCTGGAATATGAGCTCCAGAAGGCAGGAACTATGTCTTTATTATTTTAGTTATACTTAAAGTGTCCACGACAGTGCCTTATACATCATAGTTGTCTGGTTATTATTGCTTGAAATGAATAGAAAGATATTTGTGAAAGCCTCATTTTAATTCTAGACAAGTACAGACCCATTCTAGTGAGGTTGGTCAGGACGATAGTATTGTAAATAAATATTTTACTTATGTTCTTAATTTTCTCAGGTCCTTTCCAGCTTTAAAATTCTGTTTTTCCTTTGGAGTTTCCAGAATCAAGTATTTTGTGTGTGCATATATATGCATGTGAGTGTTGTGTGCACATGTAAACATTTATATATGTGTACACAACACAAATATGTACCCACAATACATATAAGCATACATATGTATGTATATATGTATGTGTGTATACCATTAAAGAACTTCTATATACTGCACCCATTCCTTTTTTCACTAGTCATAGGGTACAGCCTGGGTTGATTCTGGGAAGAGAATGACCTCTCATGAGAGAAGTTAGGGTCCCTTTGACTCATTAAACCTCCCACCCTGTCACCCCAGCAACAAATTATATAAAACTTTGGTTTAGGGCCAATGTGAGAGTTTCCTTAGAAGTGGAGTCAAAAGGTTTTTCAATATACACTGTGGATCAAATATAGGATAAGTATTTATTTCCTATACCAAAAGAGGTGATAAACAATAAAAGATTAACTTATGTGCATTAATGGAACAACTTATACAGAGCTCAGTAACTTCATTTATATCTAATGCCACAATTTGCAAGAATATTGATAATTAAACCTCATCAGAATATGAAGTAGTTTGCAGAATTTCTAATTAGGCATTTTATATGTCACCTAGGCTCCACACTGTCCAAACAACTTCCCGTATATGTCAAACTTGGGTCAGTTCTCTTGCCTGTGTCCTTCCTCTATGATACAGAAGCTAATCTTGCTATCAACTAGGTCTTTTCATTAGGACCAGGACCTTCACATCTCTTGAACTCATAAGATCTGGATGTATATTCTTGAAACTCACAAACCTGGACATATCCACTTCAAGGCTAATGTTTGTGTGGTGTACTGGAGTGCCAGATTTGGAGTCAAGACCTCACTTTGTGATCCATCCATTCTGGAAAGCAATTTGAAACTGTGTGCAAAGGGCTATAAAACTGTGCCACACCCTTTGATACAGCAATAGCGCTACTAGGTCTATATCCCAACGACATTAAAAAAGGGAAAGGACCTATTTGTACAAAAATATTTTAGCAGCTCTTTTTGGGGTGGCTAAGAATGAAAATCAAAGGGATGCCCATCAATTGGGCAATGTGTTATATGATTGTGATGGAATATTATTGTGCTGTAAGAAATGACAAGCAGGATGATTTCAGAAAAACCTGGAAAGACATACATGAGCTGATGCAAAATGCAATGAACAGAACCAGGAGAACATTGTACACAGGTATAGCAATATTGTTCGATGAAGAACTGTGAATGACTTAGCTATTCTCAGCAATGCAATGATCCAAGACAATCCTGAAGGACTAATGATGAAGCATACCATCTGCCTCCAAAGAAAGAACTGATATTTTTTAAATACAGACTGAAGCACACTATTTTTCTCTTTTTTTTCCTTCCTTCCTTCCTCTTTTATTTGAGTCTTGTACAAAATTACTAATGTGGAAATGTTTTACATGACTGAAGAAAAAAGACCTCAGTTTGAATCCTTCTTTGGACCCTAATTAGCTGTATGACTCTGTGCAAGTAATTTAATTTCCCTTCTCTCTCTCCATCTCTTTATATCATATCATATCATCTCTCTAATTCTCTATCTATCATTTATATCTACATACACACACATACCTCTATCTTTGAAAACTTCAGAGGGCTACAGGAATGTTAGCTACTATTATTATTACTCAGGAAAGGAATCACAAAATCAGAGGCCCAGAGAAAAGTTTAATGTACTTGAGTCCATACTTGATGTGAGAGTGATGGCGAAGTGAGTAGGAAGTGTATATCCCATTTCCTTAATTCCCTTAGAATTAGAGCCAGAGGATATTACTTGCCACAAAGGATAGTAGAAACAAGAGAGGTCCAGCCAGAAAACTGCCTCTCCCTGTCTCTCCATTTGAAAGGCCCATTCTATCATAAGCTGCTCAGGCTCAGCAGACAATAAGGGTATCACTTTATCATTTCAACACACCCAAATGTTGAGTCACCACGTCCCTAGAGAGTCTCTGGAAGTTTCTGGGCTCTAAGTTCATGTTCTTAATCTGAGGTCTGTGAACTTTTAAAAAATCTTTAATAGAGCACCGGCCCTGGAGTCAGGAGGACCTGGGTTCTGATCCAGCCTCAGACACTTAACACAAAAAAATAGCCATGTGACCTTGGGCAAGTCACTTAACCCCAATTGCCCTCCAAAAAAGAAACAAAAAAACCTTTAACTATATTTTAATATAATTTATTTCCTTCATGTGCTTAACTACCTTATTTTCTTCTTTAAAAACATTGTTCTGAGAAGGGGTCCACAGGTTCACTAGATTGTCAAAGTTTTCCATGATAAAAAAAGTTTAGGAACTGAACTAAGCAATCTTGAAATTTTCTGATCCAAATGTTTTAATTAACTTTATTTTTGCCCAGAATCTAGAACAATGATTTGCCCATAGTAAGATCTTAAGAAATGGTTGGCCAAAACTAAGACACACACACACACACACACACACACACACACACAAACACACACACACTGCATATGTACTATGCAGTGCATGCATAGAGTCCAAGCTGCATGAAAGGCTGAGGATGGTAGATTTCTTGAGCTTGAGAGTTCTGGGCTGTCTGAACTAGAATTAATAGGGCTCCCTGTCCCTTCCCCTCCCTAGTGGGGACCAGGTTGACTAAGGAGGGGGGAAAATGGGCCCAGTAAGAATGGAGCAGGTCAAACCTCATGTGTTGATCAGATTGGAATCAGGCCTGTAAGTAGCCCCTGCCCTTCCAATCTGGACAAGGGATGGATGGAAGGGATGGAAAAAAGGAAAAGGGAGGATGTTAGTTGGCCAGTGACTGACAGCAATGGAGCTAAGAGGTCTGAGTTACAAAGCTCTTCTTGTCCCTGTGGCTCCTGGAAGAAGACATTGAAAATATGAGAATGTTCTAAGACATGAAGCAAGTGACTTGATAAAGGGCTGGCTTGCCCCAGACGTCCAAGAAGAAAGATGAGCCTCCAGACAGATATTTACTATTTTTTTTTTTACAGAGCTTCAATACCTTTGTTAAAAATATCTCCTGGGACTTTGTGAAGAATATGTTCAGAAGTTCAGGAAGGTTTCCTACCTTCTCTAGTCCCCACCTCCTTGACACATGGAGCTGACAACCAGCAGTTGTAAAAGGCAGTCATGTCACTTTCATACTTGATATGACAAAGCAGGTGCTATTAAGTTCTTTGGGTTTGCTGAGAAGCTTACAGTATTCCTGCTCTGTTAGGTAGTATTTTGGAGAACATCTCCATGAATATCAGTTTTTATTCAGGGTATTCCACCTAGACTGGAATTTTTCTCAGTACTGAAGAGTATAAAAGGTGACATAAATTCCCAAGATCTGGGGCCCTAAGGGTCCTTAGTACTAGCATAAAATGCCCCAGCTCAACCACATGTAATTATAGTGACAGCTTTCATTCATTGCTTTGGGATTGGGCCAACCCTGCCATGCCAGGATTTCCAGATTGTGTTTTCTGTGGAAACTGGGGCCCTATGTACAAGTGCATACTGTACCTTCCTTCTGCAAATCTCCATAAACTACCAATAATGGTGAACAAAGAGGTCACCAGTGAATTTCCTTTATTTATTCATTCTCTTAAAAATATTTATTTGGTACCTACTACGCAAAACAATTCTCTGTGGTAATCACTGAAAAATAAGAAAGCTTCATCTTAAAGCCATTTTAAAATTTACTGAAAAGCAAGTGCTTTCACAGATGATGTCTGCCAAATGGAAGACCAATCTGTTGAGAAAAAATAAGGTTAATTGCTAACTTTACAGCACAGAATTCTTCTAAAACAAAAATATAAATGTAACAGCATTGAGTCACGCGAATTATTTAGTAGGCACCCATTTTATACGCTGTTTTAGGTGATATGAGGGATAGTCATTTAACAATTATCGTTAGCACTTACATACAGATCATCATGCCAGCTTCTGGGAGTGATGTAAAGTCTAAGGCAGGATATCATTCCTGCCCTCATGGAGCTTTTAGTCTAGGCATAGAAGATCAACTACAATCAATCAAAAAACATGTATTAAATGCTGCTATGTGAGATGCACAAATTTAGATATCTCCATTCCAAATGTTCACATGGACTATTTCTGCCTGACATGTAGTAGAGCCTTCCAAGTTCCTATTGGTCTGATCAGACACTGTACCTTTACCCCAAATAGGGATGGCATTCTGGTCCTCTTTGAGAAGAAAGGACAAGAACCACCTTGTGCCCAGCAAGGTTTTAGGTAATAGGGATACTAATACAAAAAAAATAAAACCATCTCAAGTAACTTACATTCTAAAAGGAAAACAACAAATATTTTTACCTGCAGATACATGCCCATGCATAATAAAGTCACTAAGTATTTATTGAAAACCTGCTAGGTACAAGTTACCATGCTGGGTGCTTCCAGGGTAAGGATCTATGCTAGGTACTCTGAAAGGAACACTAAGCACTAGAAGGTACCTCCCTTTCCTATTTCAATCTAGAAGTTTGCAATCCAGATTCAGAGACAAAAGCCATGTCTCGTGTGAAAAGTTAAATACTGAAACAA
Organism: Petaurus breviceps papuanus; assembly: GCF_028583685.1. NCBI lineage: Eukaryota > Metazoa > Chordata > Mammalia > Diprotodontia > Petauridae > Petaurus > Petaurus breviceps. The sequence goes on along the minus strand of NW_027186492.1, from coordinate 12,208,941 downwards.
GGCATTACAGTGTAAATGCCAAATGAGTGCCATGGGATAATAAATGCTCTAGGAGTTCAGAGCAATGATTCAGAGCAAGAATCATTGTGGGCTGCAGTGGGCTGGGAAACTCTGAGGAGAAAGTGACACCGGGCAGGGGGATTAGGGTGGGGCTTGAAAGATGAGGAGAATTTGGATTGGGCAAGAGAATGGGAAAGTATGTTTCAAGTATCCTCTGCCATATAACACAACCACTGGGCTGAGTTTGATATAGGTTTATGTATATGGAATCTATTAACTAGGAGGGCAAAGGAAGATAGCACAGCATAGGCGGTCATGTCAAGAAATTAAAAGACTAGGTAAAAATGTGATCTTAGGTTACATTACAATAAGTGTACATCCAGGAATAACATGACAGTTTTGCTGTACTATGTCCTGGCAGGTTCATCTAGAATACTGAGTTTAGTTCTGGGCAGCAGAGTTTAGGAAAGATAATCATACCTAGAGAGAATCCAAAGGAGGGTGACAGAGTGGTGAAGCCCATGCCATTTGAAGGTCAGTTGAAGGAACCTGAGATGGTTAGCCTGGAGAAAAAACTGAGGAAATGGAGTTGGGGGGAGGGGGGCAGCAAAAGGGATATGAGAGTATCTATCAGGTAGAAGAGGAATTAGGTTTATTCTCTTTGGTCCCAAAGAGAAGAACTGGCAGGGATAAGTGAATGATGCAAAAATGGAAATTTAGGCTTGTTGTCAGGAAAAACTTTCTAATTTTTAGAGTGCTCTAAAAATGGAATGGAATGCCTCAGTAGGCTGGATGGCCATTTGTCAGGTATGCTTTAGTGGGAATTCTTTTTTGGCCATGGATTGGATTAGATAGTTGAGAAGTCTTTTTCAACTCTAGGACTTATTAGTTCTGTGATTCTATATTTTCATCTGTCCTTAACTTTTTTTTTTAAAGTTTTGCTAGCATATCTGTGAATGCATGTAATGCTTGATCTTTGAGAGGTTTTAAGTTTTTCATCTCCAGTGTGCTAGGAACTCCATGAGTTGCAAAGGTATCTAAGGAATAGTCCCTGTACTCAAGGAACATATAATCATCCCTTCTGTGGTTTGTCACTATGTGCTTCCTTCACACAGGCCAATTCCAGGTGGTGCGCTAAAATTTAAAAGAAGGAAATGAACATTTCTTAATTAAGAACCTTTACTGTGACAGGCACTATGCTAAACACTTTATAAATATTATCTCACTTTATTCTCATGACAATTCTGCAAGGTATGTACTATTATTATATCATTTTACAGTTGAGGATACTGAGGCAGACAGGAGTTAAGTGACTTGCCCAGGGTCACACAGTTAGTAAACATATGAGACTGGATTTGATTTGAGGTCTTCCTGACTTCAAGCCCTGTGCCCTATTCACTGTGTCACCTAGCTAAAATGGCAAGTCAAAATACTGCCTTTTTGTTGATTTGATAAGATGGGATTTTTTTTTCATGATAACTATAAAAACTCCAGAGTATTACTTGCAATTATTTTATTTTCACTGTATTCTCAGAACTATAACCATGAATTTTGGTGCATGGGACAAATTCATTAGAGTGGGAGGACCTGGGGGATACTGTCTTGGTAGCGTGTAGGACTATGGCTATGCCAGGCAACCCCAAAGAGGAGTAGAGGGCAGGGGAGAATGGCAAGCGAGAGAGGGGTTACACACTGAGGAGGATTAGGGAAGGTTCCGCATAATGAAACAAAGGCCCCAGGAGAGAAGTGGGGCTGTGGGGATTTTGAGACGGAAGCTGCAGTTAGAAGTCTGTTAAGCAATGGGATTTCAGACCATCAGACACTGTGGGGTTGAAGAATAAATACCTCCTGAAAGTCGTCATTCTGGACCAAAGTCCCCGTAACATCACACTAGTTACAGTTCTATGTAGTTCAATGCTCACATTTTTTTTTATTTGCCTACAAGATTTAGGTGATGATTATAAGCTCCTGGAGGGCAGAGACTATTTCTTTTACTCCTTTGTAACTCTTATATTTCCTGAGATGCTCAAGATAGAAAATTTGAAGACTCTCAAAGAACAGGCATTTCACCCATTCTCAGATATGCTGGCTAAAATTCAATAATAGAGGAATACATGGAATCATGGAAGCTTACAGTTAGAAGAGACGTGAGCAGTGATGTTGTTGTTCAGGCATTTTTTAGTCATGTCCAGCACTTCCTGATCCCATTTGTGTCTTTCTCAGTAAAGATACTGAAATGATTTACCATTTCCTCCTCCAGTTCATTTTACCAAGGAGGAAACTGAGGCCAACAGGGTTAGGTGACTTGTCCAGGGTCACACAGCTAGTATGTGTCAGAGGTCAGATTTGAATTCAGGTCTTCCTAATTCCAGGCCCAGCACTCCATCCCCCGCACCACCTAGCTGCCTTAGCAGTAATCTAGTCCATTTCAATGATCAGATTGGCATGTGTACCAACTTGGGAGTGAGGAAATTAAATTCAGATTCTGCCATTGCCATGTATCAGTCTCCCACTATCACACTGCCTCAGTCTCCCTAGTATTTGCCTGATATTAGAGCATCCTTGGAAGGATTAAGAAGATCATGTTTGTAAGAAGATTTGATGTTTTCTGTGTACAAAATACCTTTGTTGTAAAATGTTATATTATTGTAAAACTGCCCTACCTTCTTTCCATGATAATTCCAGTGATATTAGGTACAAAGTGATCTTCTCCCACTCTTGGGATGTTGCAGAGGAATAGGGAGAGGGAAGGATGGAGAAAATGATAAATTTCTAGGATTTCAACTCAGGGGAAAAGCTTTTGCTGGGGGGGGGGGGGGGTTGAAAGTAGAAAAGGGAGATTCCGCAGATAGAAAGATTTCCTAATCCCTTCCCAAGCCCTTTATGCCCAGGACATTCTCACTGTAGTTGAGACAGAGTGCCCAAGAAAACAGCCCTGTCCTACACTTGTATTTACTGCTTTATTGGGATAAATGGTGACATTTGGTGTAATGGTGGGACACATGTCAGCTTGAACAATGGCACTGCTGTGAAGAGAAGCCTGTGTGGCAGGCAGAAGCTGCAAAGGACACCAGACTGATACAGTATTAAATTGGATCTGGCCATTGAAATGAAGCCCTTATTTCACAGGTTTAGATAGGCAAAGCTCACATACAAGTCAGCTTTCACATCTGCCATCAGAAATTTCAGGCAGGATTGCATAGGCCATTAGGATTCCCTGGGAAGACAAAAGCAAAAAGCCAGGGTAACAGAAAATTATTATTTTTCAAACTCTTTTTTTTTAAAGTCAGGCAAGACTGTCTCTTTACCAAAGAGACAAAAATCATAGAAATAATTCCATGGTGCCCTTGGCAGTGCAATGGTTCTGACTGTATAGATTTAGAAAGACTTTGCAAAAACAGAAAGAATTTTCATCCCTCATGGCTTGGAATGTCTTTTTAGAAGCTGGAAGGTGGCATTTCCTTTCTTAATTACCTTTCTAATTTCAGTGGTTGTTGCTTTACCAGTCAGGTTGCTTTCCCAAGATGGTTTCTATGCCCTGTTTTCATGACTCAGCTGAAAATGAACAAGACCCCATTGTCGGCTTCCTTGTTGTCACCCCTTCCTCAGTGACAAGGTCTGCATAACTCTTGGAACGAAGGCTGCTGAGCCAGGCCTCATGTCCTTTCCTCTTGAACACTAAACTTCATGCTGGAAATATTTAAGACAGTACAGATATGTACCAGTCTGCTCTATTTTGTTTTTCATCCTAAATCAGCTTTTCAAATAGACTTGTTCCTGTGCCCAGGGTCAATAGCAGCATTGCTGGTTAGGGTCACTGAAAAGAAGATTTCTCTTTCATTATTATTCCCTGTGTTCTGACTTTGCAGAAGGCAGGGGTGTTTAGGCTAGTTAAATTTTTCAAAAAGATATTAGTAAGGGGCGGCCAGGTAGCACGGCGAGTAAGAGCACCGGATCCACGAATCCTGGGCTCAGACACTTAGCACCCACCCAGAAACACCTGGCCATGTAACCTTGAGCAAGTTACTTAACCCCGATTGCTTTAAAAAAAAAAAAAGACATTAGTAAGGTCAAAAAGTTTTTGTATCGTCCTGTTCCCAAAGAATGGGCAGCTAGGTGGTGCAATGGATACAGTGCCAGGACCTGGAGTCAGAAAGACCTGAGTTCAAATGTGGCCTCAGACACTTAGTAACTTGTTGTGATCCTGGGCAAGTCACTTAACCCTGGTTGCCTCACTTTCTTTTTCTGTAAAATAAACTGGAGTAGGAAATAGCAAACCATTCCAGTATCTTTGCCAAGTAAACCCCAAATGGGGTCACAAAGAGAGTTGGACATGATTGAAATAACTGAATAACAACAGTCCCCAAAGAAACTATAGTTGGATATGATGATATAGTCCTGAAAAGCTGATGATCTCTTAAACCTGGGAATTCAGAGCTGTAGTGGACTAAGATTAGGGGTTCACACTAAGTCTGACACCAATATGGTGAGCCCCTGGAAGTGGAGGGCTACCCAGTTGCCTAGGAATTGGAAATAGGGCAGGCTAAAGCTCCTGGCTGATCAGCAGTAGGTTCAGGCCCCTGAATAGCTGTTGAATTTGTAGGCTGGTTGAGATGGGGAGATACAAAGGAAGGAGAAAGAGGAGGAAGAGGAGGTAACAAGGATGAGGAAGAGGATGCATAATGTTTATGAGGAGACCTGGATTCTGGTCCTAGGCTTTTCACAAGGTTAAGCAAGTATGACTCAGGAGAAAGAAGAAATGTGGAATCAAAGCACCTGTGTTCTAATCCCACCTTGGTCATATATCTCCATGCATGCCCTCAGATAAATCATATCATCTCTCTGGGCTTTAGTTTTTTCATCTCTAAAATCAGTTTGTGTTAGATGGACACTAAAGTATCTTCCTACTCTTTCTTTTCTTTCTTTTTTTTTTTTGCTTTTTTTGGGGGAAAGGTAGGGCAGTTGGGGTTAAGTGACTTACCCAAGGTCACACAGCTACTTTTTTTGTGTTAAGTGTCTGAGGCCGGATTTGAACTCAGGTCCTTCTGACTCTAGGGCTGGTGCCCTATTCACTGCACCACCTAGCCGCCACTCTTCCTACTCTTAATCTGTGCTCCTATGGACCTGAGTAATTTTGCCATTAGGCATTAGTCAGTGGACAGAATACTAGGTCTGAAATCAGGAGGCTCTCAGTTCAGATTCAGCCTTAGTCACTTATTAGCTGTGTGAACTGGGGCAAGTCAATTAACCTCCGTTTCCTCAACTCTAAAATGGGGATAATAATAGCACCTACCTCCCAGGGATGTTGTGAAGATAAAATGAGATAATATTTGCAAAGCTCTTAGCTGAGTACCTGGCATATAGTAAGTCCTATCTAAATATTACTTTTATTGTTAGTGCCACTCAGGGAAGGAGTCAGTTTTCTAAAAAGCAAACTGGAGGGGTTATATTATCTAGACATCACAGCTTTACATTGAGTCTCTGGGTACCTTTGGAAACCCCAGGATAGCACCTGCTTTTATATGCCTGTTTTGTATGAGTTTCCCTCCCCCCCCCACCTCCCATCCTTTTAGACACCAATTTGATCATTAAAAGAACATTTGTGGTACACGAAGAAAGTGTGTGCACATTTTCCCAGGAGTTCATTCTGAATTCTCTAGAGAAATAGAACACCAATGCTTCATATTGATTCTCGCTCACTCAGTGCTTGATGGTTCCCCTACTTTTCCCCTTCCTTGTTTAGAATGTGTTGTATCCTAAGGCTCTAAAAGAGACAGAGGCTTGACTGCCGACATTTTGTAGTTTATAAATCTTGACTCAATGAAAGAAGTGCTGCAATATTTATAATGCTCAGATTAAACATTATGTATGATTCATGTGTTCTCGTACTTTATTCCAACAATGACCACAGCCATCTGTCAGTCATTTCTCCAAAGAAGAACCATCCTCTAAAGGAGTGTTGTTTTGAGGGAGTCCCAGGCTAGGCTCTCTCTTATCACCTGCAGAATTGTCATTGACTACCTGGGCTGTGGAAGTATGACCGAGGCAAATTCTTTTCCATGGGTACTTGATGTGGATTGAATGCCCACAGTCTGCAAGGTGCTATACAAAATATTTTACAAGGGTGTTCCTGTCTTCATTTGTATTTTAGTTGCCCCAGCAGCAGTAATAATGCTTCTCCATTATCTGAGGTTAATGGGCACAGCTAGAGACACAAGTTTTTTCCTATACATAATTCTTCCCTGATGTTTCGACTTCCTCTTCTGCCAAATCTTTTACTGGAACTGCTGCAAGTAGGGAAATAAATGGATTTGAAATGGCCAAAAGGCCCAAGGCAGGTAAGCAGAGGGGAGAGAAGGGCCTAAATAAGCCACCAACGAGATGATTAGCTTCTGACTCATCATACTTTTCTTTCCTTGCCATGTAAGCGTGACATAGGGAGTTATGAAATGTTGGGAAGCTGAAACTAAAAATTCCTTAGGGTTTTCTTAAAAAAAAAAAGTGCCAAATATGAAATAGGTCCATTGTTTTTATGAGTGAATTGGAAATAAACCAGGACTTTGGAAGGTTTAGCTCTCATTGTCTCTACCTGTACTTTTGGCTAATAGTAAAAAGGTTTAATAACAACAATAACTCATTTACATAGCTCTCTAAGGTCTGCAAGGTGCTTTTTACCAACAATTCTGTAAGGTAGGTAATACAGGTATTATGCTCATTTTACAGATGAGAAGACTGAGACACCAAGAGACTATTGAGGCCCTTGACAATTGTGCCACAGCTAGTGAATATCTGAGGCAAGATTTCAAGCCAAGTCTTCTGGCTCCACATGTTTGTTCCATCTACTTTAACACTACATCATTTCCTCTCAAAGTGAGGACATCTTGGATTGTGATATCTTGATATCTGCTCTCCCTCCTCTCTGGCCATCTCCTCCCTACCATCCTTGCCCATCACCTCTCTAGGACCCTTTCCTTCCCCCTGACACTCCTTTTGTTTGGAACCATGAGGCAAGATCAAACCAAGTCCACCATTGTTCCTGGATGGAGTATGTTAGTCTATTCCCCAGTGGCTCCCCTGGACTTAACTCGGACTTTCCTGAACAAAGGGCCCTTTTTTTTTTAAACCAACTCTGCATATGTTGTTCTCCTCTTGAATGCAGGAACCATGTTTTGTATTTCTTTTTCTAGCATTTATTTGCCTTGAATGTAGTAAGTTCTTAATGAGTATTTTTCATTCATCCAATAAAGAAGGCCAGGAGGAACTGAACAATAACAAAATTCCGGGTCCATGCTCCTACCCCCATCCTACTGATTCTAGGAAATGGAATTGCAGCTATTGCAAGCAGCTCCAGCTCCTTGGCCTCACTTTTCAGTCTTTCCCTGGTCTTTGGATCTTCTGTATTTCTCTCTTTGCCAGCTACACTTCAGATAACCCTTCAGTTCACAGGGGCATGTGATGTGCCAATAAAATCCTTTCTACAAAGGATCTACATGGGTAATTTCATCCAACACTCATATGTTCCCCCATCTAGAACGGGATGCCACAGCTGTCAAACAGCTGCCCAGGAACACTGTTGTTATTATTGTTTAATATTTACTGCCTGCCTGAAAGTGTGTTTGGTCCAAAGGGTCAGCAACAATTTACTCAGAGGTCTGCTCCTTGTCCTCAGTGAACTTACTTAGGATAGGAAGGAACAACAGATTCTGGGATAATGGCAATCTACAGGAAAATTTTAGAGACCAGTTGAGTAATTAATTACACATGTGCCAAGATTCCAAGCTTCCCCTGTCTGAGCAGAAAGAAGTAATTGTCTTCTGCCAAGCTTCTTCCTTTGTATCTTCCATTGAGCTGTCATGTTGTGATTCTCATCCTCAGACTTGGACAGTTCTCCTAACTGGTAAAACTAGTGCTTATGTCTAGATACTCCCTATCCGGTAAATTGTATCTGCTGAGCTTTTAATCCAAGGGCACACATCCAAGGTTAGGTGCAGTGCTTGCTGGACTTGTCAGACCTTTACTGGGGTCCATCTTTAACACCAAAGTAAAAAAAAGCTGTGAGTATTTGTTTTTACAGTTCCAGATAGATTTGGGTCTTTGAACTCACAAATGACATCATAAAACAAGGCATTTTATAGCCATGCAGATTTAACAAAAAAAAAAAGGCACAAATCCCAGTTTTGTAGACACTCTGTTGTACACGGAAGAACACTGTAAGAAAGTTTAATGTGTCTTTGCAGATTAGGAATTGAGGTGTAAGACCTTTCTTCTTCCAAGGGTACTCTGTATTTTTACTTTAGCTGAAGGAGAGATACTCAGTTTAGAATTTAAAGGCGAGTATGGCTTACAATGTGTGGAACAGTGAATTTGGAGTAAAAAAATTTCTGGGTTTGAATCTCACTTCAGTTATTTATTATCTACAACTCTGGACCTCACCCATAAAATTAAATTAGGCTAGAGGTTCTCTGAGGTCACTACCTCCAAGCTTGCACTTTCTTGGCTTAGTACACCAAAGTTGGTGCAAGATCTTCAGCCATATCTTGTGGCCATGGCAGAGTACTAGAATCACAGGATTGGAAGGGCCTTCAAAAGTTAATTTAACCCACCCTTCCTGCCTCAAAGAGTACTTAAAACCTCATAAAAATAGCTATCTATCCTATTCTTATTTTTTAAAAAATCTCTGGATAAAAATCACCACTTAATACTTTCTCCTCTGATAGCTTCCATGATGTTACTGTTTCTTGGATCTATTGCCTGACTGCCATTTCTCGGTCTCCTTTGATGATTCCTCCTCCTCTACCTTGGCATGGTGTCCCCCACAGCTCTCCTGTATCCACTTCTCTCTATATAATCTGTTTCTTTGAGATGACATCATCTCCCACAAGTTCAATTATCACCTATATCCAGACAACTCCCAAATCTCTATGTTTAGCCATAATCTATGCCCTGAAATCTAGTCCTAGATTTTTAGCTGACTGCTGGATATCTCCTTTTATATCTCACCAATCAGAACCATAATTAGGAATTGTGCCTGGGGCAAGGGCTATATTCTGCATCAAGACAGAGTTCCTTTGGTGGGATAGGGCTGGGGTGGGGTGCTACCCATGGTGGGGAGACAGAGGTCTGGGGAGTCCTCTGCATATGCAGTGGGGGGAAGGAAAAAATATTGCTGCCGTCTGGTAGCTTCCTGTTTTAACAAATGGTTTTTGGTTTTAACTGAACCTGAGATTTTGTCTGTTTAGGGAGCCTCTTGGTAAACTCTTACTGATGAATACTGGCAGTTAACCTGTAATAGATGTCCTTAGAGAGGTACCCCAGTGTGAGCACAAGCAAGGTGGGTTTTGGGTTGCTTTTCTTTTGAGGTCTAGTTTCCCAGGCTTGTGCTGGATTGTAAACATCTGAAGGATTGATCTCCTTTGAATCCTGATAATTCAAGGCTGTAGCACATCAGATGTTGAGTCACAAAGGTTTTCTTACCTTCTAGCTCTGAGCCAATCAGGTACCAAGAACAACTGTGTATATAGAGAGCTCTCTGCTCCTGCTCCTTATCTCAACTCATAGGGACTACTCTGTTCCAAGCTCCTGTCCAACAGCAGGCTCCAGGGGTTTCTGCCCACAGCTTCTGTTTCTAGGAAAACAAAGCTTACCAGGGCTGCTATAATATTTATACATATTACCAGCACCATCATATCAATTCACTTTAATAACTCTTAAAAAGGACTTAAGCTAAGCCTTAATCCTGTGGGCAGATCTCCGCTCTTTAGCTCAATTCACTCATAAAGATGAACAGACAGGGCTTCTGTCTGAGAAATTAACACAGATCAACAGAGTGCCAACATCACAAACATTCTTTCTGTTAGGCTTCCCCATAAGCAAGTTCCCCCAGCCTGCTCACTCTTGCTTCTCACTCTCAGCTCTGCTCATCTCTCTACTCTGTTCTCTCCCTCCAAGTATTACAATATATACTGTTTCCAGTCAAAGACTCTTGATTCAATTAAAGGCAAACCTCAGTCAAAGGCACTTGATTGGCTAAAACTCAAACCAGAAAAAACAGCAAAAAATCCTGCTTTGCTTGCCATTACAGGTGCTAAACTCAGTTGTTGCCATTTTCTTGAAGTACTTCAAATGCAATCAGCTCTGCTTAAATTAAATGCTGTCTAAATCTGATATCCTGGAGAAAAGGTCCAGTTTTCCTACTCTAGTTTTGACTCTGCTACCAGTACTGCAAACTATTCATTTCTAAAACTGAAATCTTTATTCTCTCCCTGCCCCCGCCAAAATATATTCCACCTATTAACTTGCTTATTTCCATTGAGGAAATCATCCAAGTTCAAAATCTTAACACCATCTTTAACTCTTCTTCCTTCTCCCTCAACCTATACTAGTACTATGTTCTGTTGGTTTTACCTCTTGACATCTACCTCCTTTTCTTCACTCCCACTGTCACAGCCCTTTTTCAGGCTCTCATTGCCTTTAGCCTAGACTTTTGGCATGGCCTTTTAACTGGTCTACCTGTCTCCAGTCTCTTTCCCAAACCATCCTCTCTACACAACTGCCCAAATTATCTTCCTAAAGCACTGGTCTGACCATATACTTCAGAAACAGTCTGTGGCTTCTCATTACCTCTAGGATAAACTACAAGAGAGGCATCTTGGCATACTGGAGAAAGAGAGAGCTGACCTCAGAGTCAGGAAGACTTGTGTCAAGTCCCATTTCTGACTGACTCTTTGACCCTGGGCAAATCTACATCTTAGTGCCCCCCAAGAAACACTCTAAATTCGTTGTATATTAGATGTTGATTTATACTGGTTGAGTAAATTCCTTGATGACATTCCCTACATGATAAAATCACAGATCTGATAAAGAAAAAAATAAACTCCTGTGTGACCTTGGGCAAGTCACTTAACCCCAATTGCCCTGCCTTCCCCGCTCCAAAAAGAAAAAATAATAACAAACTCACCTGGGCATTTAAGGCACTCTACAACCTGGCTCCACTTCTCCTTGTAGCATTTCATGATCTTTATGTCCCAGACAGAATAAACCAAATATTAGTTGTCCTTAACACTTGACTTGCTCCATGATTGTCATGTGTTTCTGCAAGCTGTCCTCAGGCCTTTAATGTTCTCCTTTCCTAATCTCCCTCTTTCTTAATCCTTATCTTCTCTCAACACTCAGCTCTGGTGCTCCTTTCTCTGGAAGTCTTCCTTAACCCTGCCTCCATTCCCAGCTGAAAGTGTTCTCTCATTCCTCAAATTTTCTCCAGGAACAGTGACAGTTGGCACTTAAAAAGCTTGTTGTTTATCTGAATTTCTCCTTTGTCCTTGTAACTCTCTACTTTTTATTACACTTATTTGTATGTATGTGTATATACACACACATATATCACACACATATATTTTATATGTGTATATATATATATATAATACCCCCACCACACACACACATCATCATCATCATCATCATCATCATCTCTCCTCTCCAATTACCCCCCCTCCTCCCCAAGGAGAATATCGTTTCATTGAGGGCAGGAACTATCATATACTTTATCTTTCTAAAGTAGGTGCCTAGCACAGGGCCTTGCTCATAGTACATGCCTAATAAGGGTTTCTTGAGTTGAATAAGGAATATCCTTTCTGAGAAGCATATTCCATAAACTGTGCATACTGAACTTCTGCAATTTCTGCATGAGAATACAAAAGCTTTTTTTCTTTTACGAATCTTCTGCTACTACCAGAAATGTCACCAGGTGACCCAATTCCTTCATTCAAACATTTATTTTTAGTGAATGTCAGATAAAGGAAGGGCATTGTTCTGAAACTAAGTACAAATCAACTGAATGTGCATCTTTTTTTTTTTTAATCTTTATCACCTATGGAGACAAAGAATGACATTTGGCAGTTCTACCACTTGAAATGATATTTGACTAGGACCCAAAATAATTATGCCTTAACCAAAAGACAGCTATGTACTCCCCACCTCCAAAGAAAGTCTCAACTGCCCTAAATTAGTTTCCTAAATGTCTAATGACTTCTCTAAGTAATGGACTTAAATGTAATTTGTCATTCCTCCAAAGACAAGAATAATGTTAATAACTGTAATTTGGAGTAGGCTGCTCCTCAGATTTCCAATAAATCTAACAGATTGTATTTGTTTTTGTATGTCATATGAGAAGTCTAAAAGTAGGCCTGTGACCCTTTGCCTTTTTTTTAAAGAATAGAAATGAATGTAGCCCCCCTATTCTCTGTGTTAGCCAAGACACTGGTTGGGATTGTCTCTATTACTGGTAAACTTTTGTATTCAAAGGGATTGGAGAATCTGCATTGGAAATCTGCACTGGAAATCTACCACCTGTCACAGTAAATTTTCAGTTTTTTGTTCCCTTGCTCTGGCAAGCTATGAAAGGTGCAGAGAAGACAGTTTGCCCAGTCATCAAAGTCATCGATTCGTGAAGTCTGCTTGCAAAGGGCAGAAAGTAATGGAATTGTTCAAAATATTATTTGTTTGAGCCACTGAGAAAATTTGGTTGGAAGATGGTACTAATGAGACTGAGGCCACGAGAGTCAGTACTTTGTGGGTCATTCGTTTCTCACCACATGGAAAAAAAATTGTTTCATAGTTCAAGAATGCACTCCAATGCTGACCAACTATTATGGAAAAATGTGCCATTGGTCATACATAGAGAAGACCAGAAAAGTATAGAGGATGCCATGCTTACTCCTGGGAAGACGATTCCAAGTATTGTAGTGACCATGCCCAAGAGCATAGCCTTCTCATATGAAGAACTTCATACCTTTGGCATTTCTGCTTATAACCCATTCCTCTAACTCACTCAGCACTTGTCATATGGTTTTTATTTTGTTCACTTTTGAGATGCTGATCTCCAGATTTGGCCATTTGTGTATTTAGGATTGAAGGATCATACATTTAGACATGCAAAGAATTAAGAAATGATTTTGTCTAACCCCCTGATTTTACAAATGAGAAAAGGGAGAGGTTCATGGAGATTCTATGACATGCCCAAGATTATGGGGATAGAGGTGGGCTCTGAACCCAGGTCCTCTGACTCCATAATTACTTCTGTTTTAACTTTAGCATATATGTGTACTCCTGTAATCAAAGGTAATGTGCATATTTGTAATAATAATAGCTGGCATTTATATAGCGCTTTAAGGTATGCAAAGTACGTTATATTATTAATTCATTTCATCCTCATAATAATCCTGGGAGGCAGGGACTATTATTATTCACATTTTACAAATGGGGAAACCAAGGTAGAGAGAGGTAGCAAATGTCTTAGGCCGAGTCTACTACCTTGCCTGGCTCCCTTCATAATAATGGGGTGATTAATGGATTGATGTCAGCCTAAAGGGAAGTCTCTAGCTAAATGCTTCTCTTTGGCCCTGTACCAGTTAGCATTTTGATCAATGACTCATGTAACTTGAATGCCACCCATCTTTGGATTCACCTAGATTGCTGGGTTCAGTGTAGAATTAATTGGATACATTAACTCCAGCCCCCATACAAGTCAGATGGGAATCTCTAAGATGATCTCAACTCAATATATTGCAAATGGGGAACTATTTGTAATTAAAATAATTAGTGTGACCCTGGGAAAGTCACTTAAGTTTATCTATCTCAGTTTCCTCCTCTCTAAGATGTGGGTAACAATAGCACCTACCTCCAGGGTTATTGTGAGGTTAAATGAGATAACATTTATAAAACACTTTGCAAACCTTAACATACTAAATAAATGTTACTCCTAATTATGAATAATGATTAACATAGAACTTTAAGGTTGTAAAGCACTTTTGTACATGTCATTTGAATTTCACAATAACCCTATCTATGAGATTTGTACTATAGGTGTGAATCCCTTTCGTTTTACTAATGAGAACACTAAAACTGAGAGAAATTAAGTGATTTGCTTGGGGTCACATGGCTAGCTGGATTGAAATCCAGGTCCCTTTTGCTCGGGACTAATAATAATACTAGTAATACATGTTAACCTTTATATAGTGCCTACAGCGGCCCAAGCAGCCTGTTAAACACTTTTCAAATATTATCTCATCTGAGCCTCACAACAACTCTGTGAAGTAGGTGTTATTATTATCCCCATTTTATAGTTGAGGAAATTGAGGCAGGCAGAAGTTAAGTGATTTGTCCAAGGTCTCACAGCTAGTAAGCTGGATTTGAACACAGGCCTTCGTGACTCCAGGCCCAACATTCTATCCCCTGGGCCATGTGCCAGCTAGCAACTAAATCTATATTCACAGGCTCTTAATAAAGGCTATTGATCAATTACTACTGTGAAAATATGACAATCAGTGCTGCCCTTGGGTTCCACTCAAAATCCTAGAAACTAATTTGTGTATATGTTTTTTTATTTACTGCATACTACATATTCTTTCCTTCTAACAGAATGTAAAGGGCAGAGTTAATAAGTGCTTGTTGAATTTAATTAAGTTGAACTTCTGACTCCCAATTCAATGCTTTATCCATTACACCAAACTGGCTCTGAGTTCCACATGCAAAAGAGAAATTCAAGGGGTGGCTTGGTGGCTCAGTGAATAGAGCACCAGCCCTTAGAGTCAGGAGGATCTGAGATCAAATCTGGCCTCAAGTCACTTAACCCCAATTGCCCTTCACTCCCCCTCCAAAAAGCAAAAAAAAAAAAGAGAGAAAAAAATTTAAAAAAAAGAGAAATTCAAGGTGCAGAAGCAAGTAACTGGTTGTCCCAATGGAAGTAAACAGATGTCCCCAACCAACATTTATGGGCTCTTCTGATGTTCACATCATCATATGGAAGGGGACACTAAAGCCTAGTGGACTGAACTGATCAAAGCTCACTCACTCTCTTTGGAAATGAATTCCAGGAAGAGGACCAAGCAGGAATACTGTTCTCAGCCTCCTGGATACTGCTGAGATAAAGAGTATTTCAAGGGCAGGACACACGAAGATCAGTCACTCAGTAAAGGCCTTTTGCATGGAACCAAATCCTTGAAGGACTTTCACTTTTTGATGCTATTTAAATGTAGCTCAAATGGAAAGGAAACATTCCAGCCTCTAATAGGATAACATTTCTCAGACCCAATTAATAGGGTTTTTTTTAAATCAATTCTTTTTGACTGAAATATTCTGATTTTGCATATTTTTTTCTTGAGTGCCTGTGTCAGGATCTTCCCCAAATAAAGTATGACACTAATGTTTTTTGTTGATTAGTCCTGTGCAACTTTTGGTGACCACATTTGGGGTTTTCTTGACAAAGGTATTACCGTGGTTTGCCATTTCCTTCTTCAGCTCATTTACAGATGAGGAACTGAGGCAAATAGGACTAAGTGACTTGTCCAGGGTCACACAGCTGGTAAGTAAGTTTCTGAGGCTGGATTTGAACTTGCATCCTCCTGGCTTTGAGATTGGTGTTCCTTCCATCCAGTGTGCCACCTAATTGCCCTAGTAGAGGGAAAAATATTTCCTGTCCCCATGTTGCTAGACATGGGGCTAACAGGAGTTAGTAGCCTTGTTAGGTGGGACAAAAATGGGGTTCCATGAAGATGTTGAGGCGACATTGAACAATGAAAAGGGCACATGGCTCTAGAATGTGAGGCTGTGAGTTTGAATCCCACATGAGATGCTTAGTCTTGGGCAAGTCATTTAACTTCTCTGGTCCTCAGTTTCCTCATCTGCAAAATGAGGGGTTGGGATTGGATGGCCTTTGAGATCCTTTCCTATATCTGTGATCCTGTATTTGAGCCTCAGATGAGACATCGTGGACATATACAAAGAAGTCCAGTATTTGACAAGTAGTCGTCATGTGTACTGAGATTTGGCGGAATGTTTTTAGAAACAAAGGCTGTCCTCTGGCTTTCATTATGTATAGGGGCAGCTAGGGGGTGCAGTGGGTAGAGTGCTGGGCCAGCAGTCAGGAAGACTCATCTTTGTGAGTTCAAATCCATCCTCAAGACACTTACTAGCTGTGTGACCCTGGGCAAGTCCCTTAACCCTGTTTGTCTCAGTTTCCTCATTTTTTTGTAAAATGAGCTGGAGAAGGAAATGGCAAACCATGCTAATACCGTTGTCAAGAAAACCTCAGGGGCAGCTAGGTGGTGCAGTGAGTAGAGCAACAGCCCTGGAGTCAGGAAGACCTGAGTTCAAATCCAGCCTCAGACACTTAACACTTAGGAGCTGTGTGACTTTGAGCAAGTCACTTAACCACAACTGCCCTGCTTTCCCCCCGTGAAAAAGACAAAAAATATATTAAAAAAAAGAAAACCCCAAATGGGGCAACAAAATGTCAGACATGACTGAAAAGAGAAAAATACCTATATGACTGCTGCTAAGACACTCTGAAATATGGATAGAATGAGATATTCAAATAGGAGTCTAAGCCTTTAATATGAGGTACCTGTGACTATGAAAGAAGGCCATCCGTCCATCAATGGTCCATTTATGCTGAACTGTTATCACACCTCACAAGCTAAATAGTGCTCAATTTGTCTAATAGATAGGCAAATATCAGGTTATTTTTCTCTCTCCTCTTCTTCCTTTCCCTTTTCTTTCCTTTTCTTCCATTTCTTATTAAATGAAGCAAGACTATAGCTCCTGACTACTGGACAAGAACAGCAAAGATCAGTAGACAATAGGGATGCTGTCCTGTGACAATGTGGCTCATTTGAAACCAAAGCATCAATTCAGCTACCCTAAGCGGAACTGTATCTGATGACAGACTGGTTGAACAAACAGCTTCGAAGTGGAGAGAGCACCAGCCCTGGAGTCAGAGGGTCTGGGTTCAAATACAGTTTCCAATATTCTGTGACCTTGGGCAAATCACTTAAACTTCTTCCTGGGCCCCCATTTCTTCAACTATAAATGAGAGTGATAGGCTAGATGGGACCTCTGCTCCTCCTTTTAGACCTAGATCTATGATCCTTATAATCCTAAATCATTCCAAAGATTGATCTCTTTAAACAACCACCACTCTAATAAATGCGTACTAACTCTGTAAGGAACGTTATACTCTGGCCATCTTATAATTGCATTGTATATACGTTGCATTTAGTTACATGTTGCATCCTCCCAGAAGATTGCAAGCTCCATGAAGGCAGGAATTTTAATTTTTGCATTCAAATCTCCAGTTTTCAGCATGGTTAGGGAAGCTAGGTGGTAAAGTAGAGAGTCCCTGGCCAGGAGTCCTGAAGACTGTGTTAAAAATCTGGTCTTAGGCACTCACTAGCTGTGTTATCCTGGAAAAGTCACTCAACCCTGTTTACCTCAGGTTCTTCATTTGCAAAATGAGCTGGAGAAGGAAATAGCAAACTACCCCCAGTATCTTTTTAAACATTTATATACCAATTACATGTAAGAACAAATTTTAACATTCATTTTTTAAAATTTGAGTTCTAAATTCTCTCCCAACTACCTTTCCCTCCCCTCCATCTTCATTGAGAAGGCAAACAATTTGATATAGGTTATACATGTGCAGTGATGCAAAATATATTTCCATATTAGTAATTTTTTCAGTTATGATAATTCACTGTGTGTTTCCATCCATTCTATTTTCCCCACTGTTTTTGCTACTATGTCTTTCCTTTCACCCTGACCATCCTCAGAAGTGCTTGTTTCTGACTACTGCCTTCCCCAATCTGCCCTCCCTTTTATTAGTTCCTCTGCTTCTCTTATTGCCTTCCCCCCTACTTTCCTATAAGGTAAAAAAGATTTTTATACCCAACTGAATGAGTAGGTTGTTTTTGTTTTGAGCCAGTTCTGATGAGATTGAGGTTAAGCATTATCCGCCACTGTACCATCTTTCCCTTTTCTGTTAAAGCTCTTTTGTACCTCTTTTATATAGGATATTTTTTTCCATTCTACTTCTCCCTTCTCCTTTCTTCTAGGGCAGTCCTCTTTCTCATCCCTTAATTTTATTTTTTTAGATGTCATCCCATCATATTTAATTCACAACTGTGCCCTCTGTCTATGTATTCTCCTAACTGTCATAATAATGATAAAGTTCTTAGGAGTTAAGTATCATCTTCCCATGCAGGAATGTAAACTAGTTTAACCTTACTAAATCCCTTATGATTTCTCCTCCAAGTTAACCTTTTTGTGCTTCTCTTGAGTCTTATATTTGAAAGTCAAATTTTCTATTCAACTCTGGTCTTTTCATCAGGAAGGCTTGAAAGTCCTGCATTTCATTGAATATCTGTTTTTCCCCCCTGAAGGATTATACTCAGTTTTGCTAGGTAAGTGATTCTTGGTTTAAATCCTAGCTCCTTTGCCCTCTGGAATGTCATATTCTCAGCCCTCTGATCCTTCAATGTAAAAGCTACTAAATCTTGTGTTATCCTGTCTGTGTCCTCACAACACTTGAATTGTTTCTTTCTGGTTGCTTGCGATAGCTCTGGAATTCAGCTATAATATTCCTGAGAATTTTCATTTTGGTATCTCTTTCAGGAGGTGATCTCAATGAATTCTTTCCATTGCCATTTTACCTTCTGGTTACAGAATACTAGGGCAATTTTCCTTGACAATTTCTTGAAAGATTATGTATGGGCTCTTTTTTTGATCATGACTTTCTGGTAGTCCAATAATTCTTAAATTATCTTCCTCAATGTATTTTCCAGGTCAGTTGTTTTTCCATCGACACATTTCACATTTTCTTATATTGTTTCATGCTTTTGATTTTGTTTGATTGTTTCTTGGTGTCTCATGGAGTCATTAGTTTCCACTTAATCAATTCTAAGGAATTATTTTCTTCAGTGAGCTTTTGTACCCCCTTTTCCATTTGGTCAATTCTGCCTTTTAAGAAGTTCTTTTCTTTATTGAATTTTTGCACCTCTTTTATCATTTGATCAATGCCTCTTTTGCCATTTGGCCTATTCTGTTTTTTAAGATGTCATTTTCTTTGCATTTTCTTTTGTTTTTGTGCCTCCTTCACTAACCTTTCAACTCTTTTTTCTGGATTTTTTTACATAACTGTCCTTTCTTTTCCCAATTTTTCCTCTACTTCTCTGATTTGATTTTTAAAATCCTCTTTCAATTCTTTAAGGAATTCTTTTTGGGTGTGAGACCAATTCACATATTTCTTTGAGGCTTTGGATGTGGTAGTTTTGCCTTTTTGACAGTTGTCTTTTGCTGTTTGGGTTTTGATCTTCCCTGTCACCAAGTAACTTTGTATGGTCAGCTTCTTTTTTTGTTGTTTGCTCATTTTTCCAGCTTATATTTTTACGTTAAAGTTGGGCTCTGCTTCTGGGGTAGAGGGGGCACTGTCCCAAGCTGAAAGTTTTTTGGGCAGCTGTTTTCAGAACTAGTTCTGGGGGTGGAGGATCCGGTAAACGTTCACTTCATCTAAAGTGGTACAATCTAAGGAGAAGTGTGTTTACTATTCTCCTGGCCTATACTCTGGTCTGTGAATGACTAGAAGCATTATTTTCCATCCTGGAACGGTGACCAGGGTCCTCCTCTCCACTATGGCCATAAGCTCTAGTGTGCTCATGTTCTTCCTCTCCCTGGGACTGTGGCCAAGATCTGCCTATAAGCAGTGCAACAGAGTCCTGAACCCAGTGCCAGCAGAGGGACCCCTATAATCTTCTTCTGACTAGTCATCTGAACCCAGTGCCAGCAGAGGGACCCCTATAATCTTCTTCTGACTAGTCATCTGACCCCCTCACTCTCCATGGGCTAAGAGGTTCAGAAGCCACTATTGTCTATTCAGTTGCCCCCATGGTCTGCTGCTGTTTTGTCAGGGCACTGGCATGCTGGCTGTGCTCCACTCTCACCTTTCTATCACAGACCTTTCCTGCCAACCTTTTATGTTATCTTGGGCTGAGAGGTTCTTTCACCCTGTCCTCTTGTAGGTTCTGCCACTACAGAACTAACTTTGAGGTGTTATTTAAAGTTGTTTGGAGGGGAATTTTGGAGAACTCAGGCAAATCCCTGTCTTTTCACTGCCAACTTGGCTCCTCCCCACCCCTTCCTCCAGTATCATTGCCAAGAAAACTCCAAATGGGGTCATGAAGAATTAGACCCAACTAAAACAACTCAACATTCATCATATACACATAACAAGTGCTTATTTCATGTTTGTAGGATTGAACTGAATTACTTTGTTGTATCTTGAAATAAGTTGAGATGGGGATATAGATGCTAAAGGACTCTTCTCATGTCCTCCCTGCCCTACCATTCTCTCTTTTATGGCTGGGCTCATATTCAAAGTCTAGCTTTGCAGTATACTAAGACCTACCAAAGAATAAACCATTGGTATACCGATGTAGGAAGGTGATGAACATCCCAGATGAGTTATATGTCATCCAAGGACAAATCTAGTTTAATTTGGAGAAACTTTGGTCTTCAGGTGATGAATCTTTTTGTCCATATCAAATCAGTGATTAGGGCTTTTTTGAAATAATCCAGCTGAGATAACCTGATTATGCCTGCACATTCATAACTTTTTATGGCACAGTAATATTCCATTGCATTCTTGTGCCATAATTTGTTTTGCTACTCCATAATTGTAGGACATGTATTTTGTTTGCAGATTTTTATTACAGATAATCTTGCTATGAATTTTTTCACAAATGTATCTTGGGGTTGTTTTTTTTTTTTGTTGTTGTTGTCATCAGTGACTTCCTTCAGGGACATAGTACTCATAGTGGAAACTTTGGGTCAAAGAGTAGAAAAAAATTAAAAACTTTCCTTACATAATTCAAATGGTTTTTAAATTACGTCTAAGCTAGTTTACAACTCTACAAGCAAAGAAATAGTGTGACTGTCTTCCTATAACCCCACTCTACTCAATGGGTTTTCCCCTCTTTTATCATCTTTACTAACATGATGAATAAATAAGATAATACCTTATTATTACTTTAATTTGTCTTTCATTCATCTTTTGTGATTTTGACCAATTTTTTAGAGGTTTCTTGATAATTAAAAATTTTTTGAAAACTGTCTTTTGATATTTATTTATTGGAGAATAGTTCTTATCTTTATGGATTTGGGAGAATTTTCTATTGATTTTGGGCAGAAAATATTTATTAGAGGTAGTTAATATAAACATTTTTCCCTATTGACCTCTTTTTCCTCTGATCCTAGGAGCATTGTTTTTATTTGTATAAATGCTTTGCAATTTTATATAATTGAGTTCATCTATTTTATCTTTTGTAATTTCTTCTACCATGAGTCTGGCTATGAATTCTTCCTATAACCATAGTAGTGAAAGATACACCCTCCCATTCTCCTCTAATTTTTAAAATAATATAACTTTTTATATTAAAATTTCTACATGGTCTCTTATTTCTGTAAAGTCACGTTACCAAAGTGAAGCAAAAAATGGAGTTAAAAATTCAGGTAACTTAAGCAAAACTTTAGCATTTGCCTGAATTTATTCAGATTATTTGAGACATGAAATTTTTGTCTCAATGATCCAGATAATTTCTTCAGTTCACTGATATAATTTGGGTTGGAGAGACCCTGCCAACGAAAGAAAGAAATGAATAATGCTGGTTAAACAATGTGGTAGCCAGGAATATGATTGGAAAGTTGCCTGAGAAACTTGGTTGTAGAAGAAAGGAATCATCAGCATGTCTTCACTGCCCAGTTACTTCTCATTCCCTCTGGAAATGTCACTTGGTCTGCCTTGCTCAGACTGGAGAGCATCTGAGGGTTATATGTCCATGTCGGGGCTATGCAGTTACAAAGAAGTAGTGTTACCTGCCAGAGTTATGGGGAAACTTCTGGCCCTTAATGTAGAAATCTGGCTCCTTCTTGAGTCCTGGGGGACCTGATCTTATAAGTAGAGTAAGGGATTTTCTGAATCAAGCAGTTCTCATGGTTCGAAATGGGATTACCTCAGCTTGAAATACTCAGTGAGAGTATGCAGAATGCTACACACACTGCCGTCATCTTTGGCTGCTGTGCTGGTTGGTTTTGCCTAAGTGTTTTTCTTTGTTGCAAGGGGAGTATAGTAGGAAAGGACTGGAGTGTCAAAAAAATCCGTTATTAATAAAATATTTTTTTAAAGAGAGGAGGGGCAAAAGTCGGAGAAAAAGTACTTCAAAGGGAGGAAGCTATCACATGAAAATTATGTTTGATAAAAGTGATCATGGATGACTAAATTGTCAAAATCAATAGAAAATGGGCATTGCTTAAACTTGAAACAAATTCTGGAATCATATAGGACAGAGAAAAGAGAGGCTACGTCCCTTACTTTTAGAAGTTGCCAAATGTATATATTACTAGAAGGTACTTGGAACTAGAAAAAAGGCAATCTGTCGATGGACTTTCTTGAGACATATTCTGTGTAACTTTCTCAGACCTCACAAGTTAAAGTGTCAGTCTTACCCAAAATGCATATGGTCAGGCATCAGATGTTTTCCTTTCCTCCATTCTACCTTTCCCACCCCACCCCCAATATAGGTTTCCTTTGTTCGTTGCTTAGTTTTTTTTTCCCTCTCTCCCCCTTCCCTTTCTATTTCCTTTCCCTCCCCTCTCTCCTTTCTTCTTTCATTCCCCTCCTTCATTTCTTCTTTCTTTCCCCTCCCTCCTTTCCTCTCTTCTTTGTTCCCTTTTTCTTCACTCTTTCCTCCTTCCTTCTTCTCTTCCTTCTCTCCTCTCCTTACCTTCTAAGGATGCCATTCAGGGGCATTGGAAACTTAGCTCTTAGTGGGAAAGCAAAACCTCAGGTCACAAAATCATAAAATCAGAGGATTTAGAGCTAGAAAGTTTATTTATTTATAAATTTTAGACCTTAAGTTCATTTGATTCAGCCTCTACATTCTACGTGAGTTTTAGGTGACTTGACAAAGTTCACATAAAATGTTTTTATCCCCTAATTCAGTTGCAGGTTGGATCCTTGCATCATTCTGAATGGGCAAGGTCTAGGTAACATGGTAAATGGGCAGTTTGTGTCCTGAATTCTTTTTCCTTTATTGGTAATGAAAACCAGAGTTCAGGTCCCATCTTCTGTGCATCCTGGTTGTGTGATCTTGGGCAAATCTCTCAGATGATCATGCTTCCAGGTGACTCTCTAAGACTGCAAGTTGTTTAGTGGTTGAAAAGTATTTTGGTAAGAGTTTTTACATGATATCAATGAAATAATAGGTCTGGATCTAAAAACTGACTGACTGACTGTGTCAGTGGTCATAGGATCCCAACAGTCGGAGGGTATAGAACCCACATACTATGATAAATTTAATTCCTATTTTTAGGTACCCTGGAAATGCAAGATGCTTTCTATGCCAAGGTAAAAACTGAAAGGTAAAAAAGAAAGACATTCTTACTGTGGTCCTGTATATTGCTGTTTGGGCCTCATGTGCCACATGAGGTATTAAAAATTAAAATGGGTATTTGTGTTCTTCTGAGTCATGCTCTGGTTTAATAAGAGAGCAAAATGATGACCTCTCATCACTCCAACTTCAAGAACAGCTAATGTCTGATAGAAAAATTTGAGAAAAAATTTACTGTGAAACAACTCAGTGTCAGAACCATTTCTTTTATGTCTTTTTCTTCTGAGCAAAGACTACTTTATGCTATGAGGTACACTTAGCAAGAGAATGAATACATACAGGGAAGGCCAGAGACTAATGGAGCAAGAAACAAAAGACATAAAACTACCCAAATAGTCATAGTAATCAATTGTACCTCTTGGTATTTCTGTGCTTTTCAAAGGATACTTGAAAAGAAAGCCTCTGGATTTTTTAAAGAATCATTTGGACTTGCAGAGAGAATTCTAGAGAAGTTTGGAGACCTGAACCTATTAGTGGTGGTATTAATAACTTATTCTGCAACCCTAAGTGATCATTTCCTTTGTCCCTTCTATTTTCTTAATTTTAAATATATAATTCCTGTTCTAGATCAATCCTCCAGAGATCTTTCAAAAATTACAGAGATGGGGGGCAGCTAGGTGGTGCAGTGAGTAAAGCGCTGGCCCCAGAGTCAGGAGGACCTGAGTTCGGTTCCGGCTTCAGACACTTAACACAAAAAAACTAGCCGTGTCACCTTGGGCAAGTTACTTAACCACAATTGCCCTCCAAAAGACAAAAAAAAAAATTACAGAGCTGTCAATCAATAACATTTATTAAGCACCTACTATGTGCCAGGTACTGTGTGAAGTGCTGGAAGTACAAAGAAAGAAAGGTAGAAGTCAGTCCCTGCTCTTCAGGGGCATGCAGTCTAAAAGGGGGACAATATGCAAAAAATGATGTACAATCAAGCTATATACAGGATAAATTGGAAAGAATTTACAGAGGGCAGGTGCTAAAGTTAAGAGAGATTGGGAAAGACTTGCTATAGAAGGTGAATTTTAGCTGACACTTGAAAGCAGAGAATTCAGGAGTGATATGAGAAGGGAGAACATTTCCAGGCATGGGGACAACCAGTGAAAATGCCCTCAGTCAGAAGAAAGAATATATGGTTCAAGGAATGACAAGGAGACCAGTGTCACTGGATTGAAGACATAAGGTATAAGAAGATTGGAATGGGGGTGGTGGCTGCAAGTTATGAAAAATTTGTATTGCCACATGGAGGATTTTGTATTTGATTCTGGAACTGATAGGGTTTATTTAAAACTCGAATTTATTGAATGAGGGACAGGGTGACATGGTCAGACCTTTTCTTAGGTTTGAAAGATCAGATGTGATAGGTGATTAGACAGGATGGACTGGAGTAGAGAGAGACTTGTGGCAGGCAGATCAACCAGTGGGCTGTTGTAGTAGTCTAGATGTGAGGTGATGAGGGACTATATCAAGATGGAGGCAGTGTAGGAGGAGAGAAGGGGCATATGGGAGAGATAAGCTAAATGCTCAAGTATTCAAATTGAACTATGATCTCATCCATATGAATGTTACTTTCAGTGGTGTAGATCACATCCTATCTATGCTTACCTTTCCTATGTAACTGTTGTCCATATCAACCAATTAACCAATAAGTATTCATTAAGGACCTACTATTTAACAGGCCCTGATGATATGAAGAATGAAACAATCCTTACTCTCAATGATCTCTAATAAGTTCCATCTTCCAATTTTGTAAAGGGTCCACCTTTCCATTTTGAAGGTCTTCCTTACTTCCTTTTGACATTGTAAGGATACCATTGTAGCACACTGGATGCCCATGTCTTGTCCTTTGCTTTTGTCCCATGACTAGCCCATCTTTTTTCTTTTTTCAGAAAATGCTTTTTGATTGCTTTTGGTTTTTATGTCACCTTTGTTTTTAAATAGACCTTTCCCTGCTCCCCTGCCCAAGAAACCATCCCTTTTCATAAAGAATTTAAAAATTGAACAAAACCAATCAACAGATCAACTGAGTCCACTTGTGTATGCCATGTTCCATATCCATAGTCCCCCACCTCTCCAAAAAATATAAAGGAGATACATTTCTTCATCTTTTGAGGGCTAAGCTTGATCATTATAATTGCACAATTTTCAGTTTCATTTTTTCTTATTATTGTTCTTTCCATTTACATTGTTGTAGTAATGGTGTGTATGGTTTTCCTGTTCTGTTTTCCTCACTTTGTTAATGTCAGCTCATATAAATCTTCCTGTGACCCTCTGAGTTCTTCATAATCATTATATATTATGGCATGGTAATATTCTTTTATTTTAACATGCCACATTTTTCTTAGCTATTCCTAAATTGTCACGCGTCTACTTTGTTTCTAGTTTTTGCTACTATAAAAATTGTTGCTATAAATCTTTTGGTGTATGTGGGACCTTTCTTCCTATCTTTGACTTCATTGGGATATATACCTAGAAAAATGGTCAAAGGGTCTCATCTTTTTTCAACCATACATTTCTTTGATGACACCTTTTACCTCAGTTCTTCATGGTTTCTTATTTATTACATGTGTTGTAATCTGTTCATACCTACTAGCTACCTCACCATTGCTCTCTGCCGAATATTCATTTTTTTAATTCCTTGGAGACCATAGAGTTCCATGACTCAAAGCCATGCAAAAAGCATTGTAATTATATGACTGTATGTCTGAAACTACATTAGTGGAGTCTATAGCTGGGAGACGACACCATATACTGGTATGTTTGGGGAGGAACTAATTGGAGCAGCCCAAATGATTATCTAAACCTTCCCTGAGAAAATGGTTATAAGCTATTTATTAGCCAAATTCATGAAGGAACTTAAATATTATAGTGGGAGATGGTGAGTAAGTAGTGTTTCTCTCCCCTGAGATGAAAACAACTTTTGAGTGCTCATGCTGTAGTGGAAGAGAGTTTAGTTAGATGTAAGAAAGAAATGATTGATTTTAAGGGATTTGAGGTGCCATACAGGATATATGAGACTGTCAGCTAGGGGTAGTGATCTTGACAGGTTAGAGCACTGAATTAAATCTCATAAGGTACAGTTCAATGGGAATAAATGTAAAGTCCTGCACTTGGGTGCTAAAAATCAAAAGATGCATAGAGAGACAGACCTGTTCTGAAAAAAAAAAAAATCAATGGGTTTTAGTGGACTGCTGGTTCAATATGAGTTAGCAATGTGATCTGAGACTAGATTAAGAGGGGTGTAACTTCTTTTTTTTTTTTATAAAAGCAATAGGGGTTAAGTAACTTGCTCAAGGTTACATGGCCAGTTATTTTTGGGTGTGGTGCTGAGTATCTGAGCCCGGATTTGATCCAGGTCATCCCGACACTGGAGCCGGTGCTCTTACTCGCTGAGCCACCTGGCCGCCCCTGAGGGGTGTAACTTCTAGCTAGGGGCAGCTAGGTGGAGTGGTGGATAGAGCACTGGACCTAGAGTCAGAAAGACCAGAGTTCAAATGTGACATCAGTCACTTACTAGCTATGTGACCCTGGGCAAGTCACTTAACCCCTACCTGCATAAAACTGGAGGAGGGCAAACCACTCCAGTATCTTTTTTTTTTTTAAGCAATCAGGGTTAAGTAACTTGCTCAGGTTACACGGCCAGTTACTTTTGGGTGTGGTGCTGAGTATCTGAGCCCGGGATTCAATCTCCAGGTCATCCCGACACTGGAGCCAGTGCTCTTACTCGCTGAGCCACCTGGCCGCCCCTAAGCAATTGGGGTTAAGTAACTTGCTCAAGGTTACATGGCCAGGTGTTTCTGGGTGGGTGGTAAGTGTCTCAGCTTGGGATTCGATCTCCAGGTCATCCTGACACTGGAGCCGGTGCTCTTACTCGCTGTGCTACCTGGCTGCCCCACCACTCTAGTATCTTTGCCAAGAAAACCCTGTGGACAATTGCATCATGAAGAATTGCACACACCTGAATGACTGAACAAGCTTCCAGAAATAGGACTCTACTCTCATCAGATTTTATCTGAAATATTATGTTTAGGTTCTGTATGTCACAGTATAAGAAGGACATTGATAATACTAGAGAATATTCAAAGAAGGGCAATCAGGATGGTGAAGACCTTGAGTCCATGCCACATGAGGACCAGTTGGAGGAACTGGGTATGTTTAACCTAGAAAAGAGAATTAAAGCTAGGGTTAGGATTGGGGGTGGGGCAACACAGCTGTCTTCTGTTATTTGAAGGGCTGGCTGTCATGTGAAGGAGGGATTAGGGCTTTTTTACTTACTTTGATAAATGTGTTTGCTTGCTATCCATAACTGTCTCTTGTGTAATAAGTATAGGGTGGGTAGGGGATGAAATTAAGCCAACTATTTCCCCTCCCCTGGGGCAAATTAATCACTTTTACTTCCTAATGACTGAGCAGAGTGGTATTTATCCTGGACTTTTTCAATGATTTGTATTCCATAGATGGCAAATATCTGATGTGTAATAGATAGATACAATTCCAAACCCCAAATTCCTCTTGAAGATAGAACAAGGGAGTGATTGCTCAGCCACAGTTCTTTTGGTCCTCTCAAAGTTGGAACTCCAGTGTCGCTGTGACATGAAGTCAGGAACAGGCATATGCTAGATCTACCTAGGCATCCATGATACATTTGGGCTGCCCAGGTCCTTTTTTATACCATTTCAGTGTTACACATGGATTTGGAACTGTTAACATAAGTCAAATGTCTCGTGAAAAAGAAGAATCTTACCTAATTTGTACTTCTCTCACACAAATAGATATTTCCATGCTCATATAACCAGTACTCCTTGGGTAATTAGTACGAGCTCCTATTGTACTGTTGAATTTTAGAATCTCTCCCTGAAAAGTCCCTTTCAGGAAGTTGTCTAATTATCTTTCTTTCAACACAGTGGAAGGGTTAGGATTACATACAAAGCTTCTTAGAAGAGACCTTAGGGGTCATTTACTCCAACACCCTTATTTCATGGATCTCAAAACAGACCCAGAGAGGTTAAGTGATTTGCCCACTGTTACACAGGTAGCAAAGGAGAGAATTGTTATTCCAATAATTGTACTTCTAAACTACAGTGCTTTCATAAGCCAACTTCTGGACAGCTTCAGCAAGCTTATGGATTTTTGAAATGGGAGAGATTTTTTCTACTTACTCTGGTAAACCACCAGAGGCACAGATTTTTCCCAGTGCTCTATTTCTGCTTCTCATTTATTGAGAATACGAGGTCAGACAGCTTGTTTTTAGATTAACCAGTGCTATTTAAAGCTGCCATAAGGCTATTAACTACTTTACTAGGCTGTTGCTCTCACTTGTACTCTCTTCTAACCCCACCCCAGCACTCCATCTCTCTTCCCCTCTCTTTCTCCCCCTTCTCCTTCCTTTCCCCTTCTCTGTTATCTCAGTCTCTTTGCCATTCCTTCTCTTTTTTTCATTTGCCATATAAACCATTCTTCTACTGTAAAGTCAGTAGTCCTGACTTTTGTTCTGTTTACTGACCTTCCTTGACTGGAAAAGAGAGTGAGGCTGATGACTTTGTGCAACTCTGCTTTGAATCCAATTCATATGCAAGTCAAGACATCACCAGTGATGTCATCTTAGAAAATGGACAAACAACGATAGTGTCTACAATTCTTTTCTTCAAAAACTAAAGGGCTTCATGGAAAATGACATATGAAAACCTTGCTAAAAATTGCCTTCAGAAGGGCAGGGAAAGGCAAGCTAGGTTTTTGAGTGACTTAATCTGATGAATATAGTAATTTTGTGGTGGCAGTTCCTTGAAAGTGTGGGTGATTTATGTCCTTGAGTTTATTAAACATTGGGTTGTTTCCCATCTTTCTGATTCTTTTTATATCTAGTCAAAGGCATATACAACAAGTTTTCAGATGAAAATATTCAGATGTCCAGTGATCAGAGGATGGCTAAGCAAATTGTGGTATAAGAACCCATTACAATATTATGATGCCATAAGAAAAAATGAAAATTAATTCAGAGAAGCATAGAAAGACTTGTATGATTTGATTCAATACAATGTAGAAAAGCAGAACCTAGAGAACAATATACAAAATGAATGCAAATGAAAAGAACAAAAAAATCTAAATTTTAATACTTTATGATTAAATAACCAAATGTGACCCCAAAGAAATGAGAAAATTTTCTTCCCTCCCTTCTTTGAAGAGTTACAGGATTATATGCATATGAAATTGACCAAACTGTCATACTTAATTGATCTGTTGGTTAATTTTGCTGAGCTAATTCTTTTCTTTTTTTTATTTTTTTTTTCATAAGAGATGCCTCACTGGAAATGAAGGTGATATAAAAATAAACAAAAAAAATCCAAAAAAAAGTTTTTTTAAATGATATTTATTTTTTTCTAGCTATAATATGAGTCTCTCTCGAATTTGAGGATTGACTAGATGAGCTGTGAGGATCCTTAAAATTAAAAACCTCAAAATTCTGTGTTTGCTACCATAAATTGTTCTAGCAAATACATCCAGCGCCCTCTTGTATGTGTTGCAGAAGTCTCAAATGGATAGATCATTTCCCCTTAGTATGTCATTGAGTTTTTGTACTAATTGGACTGCTCCCTCCAACCAGGGGCCCCCTTCACAGTCTAGACAGTCTAGTCCTTTCAACTCTTTCCCAACAGACCTGTTTCTAGCTAATCACAATCAATCTTTTGCTGTGGGCAAACCCTACTCAATAATGAGCCCATAATCATATCAGGTGAAAATGTAGCAGTACAATTAATTTTTTAGGCAGAAAAAATACTTTTCACTGAATAATGAGCACTAAGTCTCATTTCAGAGCTGAATAGGATGCGCAAGACAAAAATTTAATTCTTTTCATGAGAACTGACAGACTTTACTTCAAACCAACTACACTTCATTAAAACTGTGATAAAAAAGTCTGCAAAGCAGAGCTGAAATATTGCAGCTGTGAATTCTCTCAAGGAGGGAAAGAATTCTTATATTGTTCAAGTATGACACAATGAGTTTGTAATGGAGTCACTCTATTCCCAGATACGATTGGACTCAAAACATTGATTCCCCTCCCCCACCGTGCAGATTCATAGAAAGAATGGCAGGGAGGCTGCAAGCCATCGCTCTCGCTTCCTTTGAACTGTGTATAGAATTGGAGGGGGGAGGGGTAATAAGGGATTGATGGCAAGTCATAAAGAAGAAACAAAAGGCACAACTTTGCTGTGCATAAAAATCTGACAGGCGATTGCATTTGTTTGTGTCAGGTTGTGGCAGGGGAAAGGGATAAGTGGGGGGGGGAGGGGAGGAGGAGGGTGTGCCTGGCTGTTGCCAGAAGCATCAATTTCCTCTTCTTGATGGTTACAGGGACCATGCCCTCAAATGGAGGTAGGAGCTTGCTGAGAGAAGCCAGGAGAGAGTCATAGGGAAAAGTGAGCGTGGTAACTTCCAAGTGCTAACCACCAGGTAGTCATTCATCAACAGGGTAGCTTACCAGGCAGGATGGTTTGAAAGGAAGAGCAGTGTGGTGTAGTACAGAGTGTGCTGGATTTGAAGACAGGAAGACCTGGGTTCAAATTTCATCTCTTGCACTATCTTTGTGACCTTAGACTGATTACTTCAATTCTCTGGGCTTCCATTTTCTCACATATAAAATGACGATCATAATAGCACTTACCTCTCATGTTTGTTGTGAGGATTAAGTGAGACAATGTATATAAAGTATAAATATGATATATGTAAACCTCAAAGTGCTACATAGAGGTGAGCTATTATTAGTATATATGTAAATGTGTGTATATATATGTATGTACACACATATATACACACTATATATAGCACACATACTATATATAGGTGAGCCATTAGTATATATATTATGTTACATATAATTAGCTCATATATGATATATAATTAGTATATATAATATACACACATACATCTACAGGATGCCCTAAAAGTCCTAGTATAGTTTTAAACTTTAATGTATATTTAACATTATATATTAAATTATTTTATATACATATGGGCATATGTAAAAATATATGAATTATGTATATACACTTACACAGACATATACATGCTACATTCTAGCAGAGGTAAGCTATGGTTTCTGATTCCTGATTATGATGATAACGACTTTAGCCTGGAGAAGAGAAGGCTAAAAGTAAAATTTACAACAGCTTTTGAGTATTGGAATGATCTTTTCAGTGGGTGAAGATGACCTGTTCTGTACCTGTACTGGGGACATCCTGTGGACAAGGCAGGGGGGCTTAGGAAGTTAAGCGGAAAGAGTGCAGGACCCTGAACCAAGAGAGCAGGGCTCTAGCCTTGACTCTGGTGCTAACCATCACCATGTCACGCCACCCAGATCCGTCTGATGGAGCAGTGGTTAGCTAATCTCTAAAGTCAATTCTAATTCCTATAATTTGTCAAGCAAGTTTAGCCCTTACTGCGATGGGTGAGGTACAGTTAGGAAAAGAAGGGCATTCTGGGGTGGCTAGGTGGCGCAGTGAATAGAGCACCAGCCCTGGAGTCAGGAGGACCTGAGTTCAAATCCGGCTTCAGACACTTAACACTTACTAGCCATGTGACCTTCGGCAAGTCACTTAACCCCAATTGCCCAGCCTACCCCCCTCAAAAAAAAAAAAGAAGGGCGTTCTAATATTGAGATTCAGCAATGAACTTGGTCAGTCTCTCATATGATCCAAGGTTGGCTTTCTGCTTCTGTACCCCCTTTCATCTTCCCAGTTCTGATGCTTATTAGTTTGTTGTTGTTCAGTCTTTTCTGTCATGGCTGACTCTTCATGGCCCCATTTGGGGTTTTCTTGGCAAAGATACTGGAGGGTTTTGCCATTTCCTTCTCCAGCTCATTTTACAGATGAGGAAACTGAGGCAAACAAGATTAAGTGATTTGCCCAGGGTCACACAGTGTCTAAGGCTGGATTTGAACTCAGGTTTTTCTAACCACAGGCCCAGTGCTTTATCTACTCTGCCACCTAGCTGTCCTTCTTATTACAATAACCTTGGA
The DNA here is from genome assembly GCF_028583685.1 of Petaurus breviceps papuanus. NCBI lineage: Eukaryota > Metazoa > Chordata > Mammalia > Diprotodontia > Petauridae > Petaurus > Petaurus breviceps. Next base: position 12,176,664 of record NW_027186492.1, on the reverse strand, counting down.
CAAATTATTTTGCTTCATTGGGTCTCCGTTTCCTCATCTGTAAAATGAGACATTAGATCACCTCTCAGGTCACTTCCAGCCCTAAATCTATGAACCTTTCCTCCTCCATGATCCAGTAGTGTGTGTGTGCGCATGTGTATGTGTGTGTGTTTGTGTAGTGGGGGGTGTTCAGAGTGACAGAAGTCTTAGGGGTGTAAGGGAGGGGGTGTAGAGCTTCCCTTCTGACAGCTTCCTGAATAATCATCTTATCAGGAGAGAAAAAACACTCGGGCCTGTTGCTTGGTCAGTGGAAGAAAAGGTGTGATAACTGCCCCCATATTCCTAAAGTGGTTTGCACTTGGCATATTTGAACTTTGTTGGTTATATTTCTTCCTTCTTCATCCCCACCCCTAATAGTAAGATTTATTAAATGCCAGCATGGGTTACTGAGGGAGGTTACTTCTGTGGAAATCCTTTAAAAAAAAAACAAAAAACAGTTTACCTCTCATGTGTCTGGGATAGCTTGGGTGTGGTCCAGTCTGAGGGAAACAGAAAGCCTGACCTCTCAAGTTCCTTTGCATCCTTATGAGTCCGTGGCACAGATAACTTTTAAAATTTAAAGAGAGAGGAAATCTCTAGCAGTAAACCTCTAACTGACTGAGTTTCTCAATGTCACCTCTTATAAAATTGGCAAAGCCCAGTGAAATAAAGAGCAGGATGCTTATGTAGAGATATTTCAGATATAAAGATGCTCCCATCAATCCATTAGAGACATTATTAGGCCAATGAATGACTAAGACCCATCCTAATTATGAGGTTTGCACATAGCAGCCTCTTTCTGGTAAAGAAAGTATTTAATCTCAGGCACAGTGGACTTGAATATTAAAAAGTGCCATGCTTCCATGTGTTAATACAAAATATGGCCAGGGAGAAAGGCCAGTTATTAGCATGTAAATGTGTGTACCACTGATGAGGCATAGATGTGTCCTTCATCTAGTCCTGTTCAGAGTACACTGAGGTGATGTTCCATTTTGTTTTATGTCCATCAGAATTTAGAAAGTGGGACAGCTTATTGCATATAGATGTGTATAGGGCAAAGCTTATCAGTCATAACTAGCAATTTTGTGGTAGAAGTCAAAGTGTACCCAGGACTTCAGTACCAAAGGTATCTTCCTCAAACCAATTTTGAAAAAGACAAATTCATTTTGGAGGCAGGGAGACTTCAGGGACACAAGGCCCGCTAGGAGAAAAAACATGGAAGACTTCTCTCATAGATGAGTGGGTGAGGAGGTGGTTGGAGTGGGTGAAAAGAAGATTTTTGGACACTAACCTGGGAGGGTAGAGACCCTGAAGAGCCAGTGATAGGGAGACACTGTAGAATGGGAAGCACAAACCTGTCTTATAACTGCACAGGGTAGGGGATGGGAAGAAGTAAATTTTCTGGTAGACTCCAATTTTAATTAATTATTACTTGCTTAATTATTGCTTAATTGACTATTAATTGCTTAATTATTAATTAATTATTAATTAGATGCTAAGCTCAGTTATTATTACCTCCTGAGCATAAATGGATAGCTGATAGATAGATTGATAGAGCAATTTATCATTTTTTAAGAGTCTGACATAGTCTTAAGTGATGGTGGTACAAATAAAAGCAAGAAAGAGTTTCTGCCATCAAGAAGCTTACATTCAAATAGAAGACAATACATAAGGAAGGGTTGGAAAGGGAGTGGAGTGTGGGATAAGGTTACATACATGTTGACATGAAGTGAAAATGGCCAGGAGGTGCCACAGAGGCCTAGAACTGAGCAAACTAAGGCCAAAGCTGGCCTATCAGACCCCAGGGTGACTCTAGGGCTAGCGGATTCCGGCTTCTGGTGAAGAACTATCAATATCCTCTAAATTTTGGCACTTTGAACAAAACCCTGAGGGTCACCATTCCTCCACCCTCATACCTTTCCCACTCCAGGCTCTGAACCCTCCTAAATTACAAATCATTGTAATTTAAATCTTTGCACCAAGACTGGTGGCTAAACATCAGCTGATTTTCAATGGAGGAATGCAGACAGAGCACTGGAATTTTGAGGAGGAAGAGTGAGAGTTCATTTCCTGCCTCTGACACTCACTAGTTGTGTGACCATGGGGAAGGCACGTAACTTTTGTTTGCCTCAGTTTCCTCATCTGTAAAGTGAGGAAAATATAGCACCTACCTCTTAGGGTTGTTGTGAAGACAAAATCAGATGTTTGTGAGGCCCTTTGCAAACCTTAGAGCAAGACATAAATACTAGTTATTAACAAAAATAGATAACATTTACATAGTGTTTACTATGTGCCATAGGCCCTTTACAATTGCTATCTCATTTAATCCTCACAATAACCCTGGGATATAGGTGTTATTATGATCCCTATTTTACAGATAAGGAAAGTGAGGCAAACAGAGATCAAGTGACTTGCCCAGGATCACATATCTAGTAAGCGTCTGAAGCCGGATTTTCACTCATTTCTTCTTGACTCGAGACCTGGTACTCCCTCCGCTATGTCACTTAGCTGCCCAATAATATTAATAACTATCCATTAATTAATTATTAGTTAATGTTAGTGAATAACAGTTAATATTAGTGAATCATAATATCACTAATTTTAACTAATTATTAATTCATATTATTATTAAGATTCACTTATTTATTCATACAACTGATTAAAAACCATTTATTAAATATCTCTTTTGTATGCCCAGCACCATAGAAAAGAATGACATCTTTGTTTTTGAGAAGCTTACTGGTACCAGAAGGAAGAAAGGAAATAAGCCTTTATTATAAAGCACCTCAGGCACTATCCTAAGCACTTTACAAATATTATCTCATTTGTTCATCACAATAACCCTGAGAGGTCAAATTCCCTTGGTACTTGTGAGAAGATTTGACACAGGAATACATTTTGAAAGGAACGCTTTAGCAAATTTTTCTCGATAGCAGTTTGTTTAGGGTGTGTGTGGATTTAGATCGGTGTTTACTCAATACAAAAAAAAAACAACTTAAAATTTAGGTTAGAATGTGAACTCAGATGGTACTAGCTATGTGACCCTGGGCAAGTTCACTTAATCTTTCTAAGCTGACAGATGCTCTTCTGTAAAATAGATATAATAATAGCATCTATCCCACAGGGTTGTTTTAAAGAACATATATATACATATATATATATATATGTATATGTGTATATACACATACATACAAATATATTTTGCAAATGTTATAGCATTACATAAACAGTAGCTATATAAAGTGCCATATAAGTAATATTATTATTTTTGCATTAAAAACTTTTTTGTCCCTCCCATCACTTCTGCCACCCTTCTACTCTCCCACCCTGCATTGAGCAAATAAGAAAAAAAGGCCTCAATACATAGATGCATAGTCCAGCAAAACAATTTCCTATATTAGCCATGGCTGAAAATATGTGCCTTTCTTCATTTTAAGTTTATCATTTCTCTGGCAGGAAGTAAATGGCCTCGTTCATCTTTATTCTTTTGCATTCATGGTTTATCATTGTTACCTTCTCTCTGGTATTGAGCCAGTATTGTTTCAAGTGATGGAGGAAGAAATGTCTGGCCACCTCCATTTCCTCACATCCCTTTGTCCAGGTTAACCCCCTGAACTTCTAGCCCAGATGATTAATTCCCTGCATCCCTTATCCCCTCCTTACTGTAGGGTGGGTTGAGACCCCCAACATCTACACATGCACAAGAAAAAAATTAGAGTTTAAAAAGAGGGAGTTATTGTCATCATCATCATCATTATTGAATTATGAATTGGCACAAACTGTTACCCTCTTGGTTTGGAAGACAATGGAATGTAAAGGAAAAGTTCCTGTTCAATACTTGATTGACCCTGGACAGGTGGTGCAGCATCCGTGGGGCCCTATATATAGAGAGAATGAAAATAGTTTCATCTACTCAGAAGCCATCCCTATTCCTGGAATTTATTCTTTCCCCTCCCGTTGAATCCCTTATCCATCCTTCAAAGCATAACCCAAGTGCCTTCTCTTCAAGGAAATTTAAGGCTTCATTGAGCTAGTAATGGCCTTCCTCTTCAAACCTCTCCTAACACTTTTGCTTTTACCCTTTTCCATGATCCCTGCACGTATACTGTATTTATCTTATTCCTCTATTAGAATGTAATCCTGTCGAGGGCAGGGTCCTTGTTTTATCTAAGCTTTGTATCTCTGGAACTACCAGAACAGTGTGTTTCATACACTAGGCACATAATAAATGCTTGTCGTTGTTTGGGGAAGTGAGAGTGACCAAGAGCACTGGATAGCATCTCCAACAGCTGTGAATACCCACACACACACACACACACTCACACTGACATCTGTGGCTTGAGCATGGGCCTTTCACTAATGTATTGCCTGAATTTTCCCTCCCTAATACTGAAGTCCACTGTGCCTGAGGCTAGATTCTCTCCTTACCAGAGGAAGGCTGCCCAGGCTGTAGGATCTGTAATGCGCTGGCCTGATGCTGTCTCTGATGGATCGATGGGAACATTTCCCTGTGCTCCTCATGGCCCTTTGTTTGTACGTCTCATGAACTCTCCTGGTCTACTTGTTTCAGCTTTGTATGATGAGCTCATGTTTTCTCTTTCCTCCCCTAGACTGTAAGATCCTTCTGTGAGAGCAGAGATTGCATCTCATTCATCTTTATATTCCCTTTGGCATCTAGCACAATGTCTCCCACACAGTAGGTGCTGGATAAGTATTTATTGATTTTTTAAATTGCATTGAGTGATGAGATGAGTATCAGAGCACAGGTTATTTAGGAAGCTCAATTATGTACCATTACTACACAATTTTGCTGCATTGAAGAGAGAACATTGTTAGTGTAGTTTTGTATTTTTTTTTAAGGTACTGGATACCTGGCAATCGCAAACCAAATATTTTCATCTGAATCACTTCAGTAATCATAGAAGAAGCAATCTTCTCTGTGAACAAAATGGCTAGGGTGAGGAGCTGCAGGAAGGACCACTTCAAGTGGGGAAACCAGAGGACGGACAGGTCGAGTGAACATAAAATGAGGTGGCATTCAGGTAAAAAACTCACCACGTGTCTGTCGGAATCCCACAGTGCCTGACACAATGTGTGGTGTCAGGCCCTTTTTGTACTCCCCTTCCCTCAGGGACCCAAGAAAAGCTTTGGAGCACAGCACTTGGTACTTTTTAAAAAATGTGACTTTTTGCAAAGTCTCCCAGGAGAGGCCAATGAGAAAATATACAAAAATGAAAACATACCCTTCCCCCCAAGGGAAGGCAAATCAAAGTTTCGAACTGTCCATATACTGGTATGTTTCATGTGCACATGCAGGGAACGTGGGAATAGAACTGTGGACTCAAAGTGGCCATGGGAGATTAGACAAATCTTTTCTGAATTACCATAGGGCACCCTGATTAGAACTCCAAAAGTTATTTCTAATCTAATGAGGAGCACTAAGCTTTCAGTTGAGGACCAAGTTGACCCATGGCAGAGTCACAAAGCAGATGAAGTTGTTTGTCAGTGCCCATGACCCTCCCAGCATGCATCATTAACCTTCTGTTTTCTCTAATAAAGAACCAGCTCTTAACTAGCTGTTAATTGGAAATGAATTGACAGTAAATAAGATATAAATGACTGAGACAGCCCAATGTGGTAACTATTTGCAGTTTAATTGGAGACAAGCCTTTAACCAAAGGAATAATTTTCTAATGGTGGAATTTGGAACCCCAGTCATAGGCTAATAGAAATTTTTTGGGGGGAGGAATAGAAGGGGAAAGAGAACTTTCTAGGGTCCCTCAAATCATATCACCATCTTTGTGTAAGGGTGGCCCCATTCAGGAACTAATTCCAAGTTACCATCTGTATTTCTTCAGGTAAATAGACCTTAACTATTAGAGAAAGGGACAGGGAATAAAAGCACAGACTTGAATTTCCTTGCTGATAGTCTACAGGTCAGGAAGGAGCAGGCAAGAATTCAGCTGTGACTATTTCTAAGTAATTTATTCATTACTTTAAAAATCAGGACAAATTTGACCAAGTCACCAAAATACTCCAGGTAGGATAAATTCGGTCTCTTCATTTGCTGTCTCTTCAGCGATAAGCCTGTATCAGAGTGGGAATGTTTTGTTTCCTAGATACTAGAGGCCTGATCAGGGTCACTCTCTTGTCATCTCAGTAGTGAGAAGTGGGAATTGAACGTATTTCTTCTTATCTATCTTTCTTATGCTGTCCAAAAACTAACTGCGAGATATATGTTTGTTTGTTTGTTTAATTACTCAATATTGTTTTGTAGAGCATCTGTGTTTGCAGGTGCTGGTCTTCAGAGCTCTTTTATTATTGCCCTGGAGTGCTCAGCAGAAAGCCTTGAATCCAATGGGTGTCGTTCTACAAAATGCCAGATGGACATAGACACCCTTTCAGGGTGAAATCAGGTGTCCCATTTCTGTGCTGCTTAATGTCATTGTTTTCTTTGCTTGAGGGAGCCAGAAAGGAAGGGGATCATCATTAATGGAACTAGACCAATACTTCCTTCCATGGCAATACATCTTCCAAGAAGGCTTCTCTGTCTGCTTGGATTCATATTAACCCTTCTCTAAATTCCTACCACATTAGTGGTTAGAGTGATAGAGTTTTGCCATAAATTTGTTCTTTAATCTTGTAGCAGGAATCATAGGATCATGAAATGAATGCTGGAAGGAACTTCAGATAATAGTTAGCATCTACATAACACTTGATGGTTGGCAAAGTGTTTTGCATATATTATCTCATTTGAACCTCAAAACAACTCTGTGAGATAATTGCTATTATTTTAATTTTAGAGATATGAGGCTCCCTATAAACTGAAGTTAAGTGACTTGCTTAGGATCACACATCTAATAAATGTTTAAAGTTGCATTTGAACAAAGATATTCCTGATTCTAAGTCCAGTGCTCTATCCACTATGCCACCTAGCAACTCAGAGTGCCTTGATTACAAGCTTCTCATTTTATAGATGAGAAAACTGAGGCCTAGGGAAGTTAAGTAACTTGCCCAAGGTGATGCAGGTAAATAACAAAGGTGGAATTTGAACCCAGCTCTTCCCACTACAGACTTAGTCTTCTTTCCAGTGGTATACCACATTGGATTGTAGCGTGTTCTATGGCACTGGGCCAGTGCACTTTGGCTCCTTGCTGAAGGAGCCTGACCAGGTATAGCTGTCCTTTCCCATGGAACCAAAACACATATACCCAGCTTTGCGGGAAGTGCTCTATTTCTACCCCCGACCTCCCACTACAAATAGTTTCATATGTATCTAAGCTTTTTGAATCTAAGTTTCTTGAGGGCAGAACTTAATGTTTTATGCTATTATATGCCCTACACTACTGCATTGGCCCAGCACTAATGGGCTAGACCAATATGAAACATTTAATAAATAATACAGCTAGCTTCTAACTAGTGCAAAGAATGACTCTGATGAAGTGGTTGCATTATTCAGATTCATACCACTTATTTCTGTTAGGCTAGAACCAATTATCATATTTTACATAATTATAATTTTGAATAGTATGAGTTTGAATACAATTTGCCCACTTCTGGGGATTCCTTCTTTGCATTAATCAGGACCTAGCTATACTAATAACTGACATTAAGATCACAGGACTATAGATTTACAGCTGCAAGGAACCTCAGAGGTCATCTAGTATACCTCCCTTATTTTACAGATGAGGATACAGACCCAGAAAGGTTAGGTGACAAAGTTACACAGGTATCAAGGGGCAGAGATATGACTGGAGCCTACTTTTGCCATTGTTGCACATTTGTATAGTAATCTAAGATCTGTGAAACCCTTTACATATATTTAGGGTTCTAATCATAAATCTGAAATTTGATCTTCACAGATAGCCTTGTGAAATAGGTACTCTTATTATTAGTTCCATTTTCAGATGAGAAAACTGAGGCACAGAGAATTAATGTCACTTGCCCAGGATGATAGTGCTGGTAAGAGTCTGAGGTGGGATACCATGCCAGTCTTCCTGGTTGTCAGGTCCAGATCTCTATCCACTATGTCATAGCTGGCATGCCACAAAATACCCCCCAATACTACATTGCTTGTTTTCCTGTCTCATTTGCTACCAAGAAATGATACCCAGTGGGTATCATTTTAATATGCTCTATCCTATCACATATAATCAATGGCAGTTAACATCAAAATTCCCATTCAGACACTCTTACCCTCCCACCCTACTCCATTTAACTCAGTTAGGGACTCTAAGATTGGGTGTTTTCTTGGTGTCTAGCCAGACATCACCATTTTCCTTGATTCAGGCCTATTTGCCCTGATCCCTTTTTTTCAGATTCCTCAGCAAACAGAGCAAGACATATGGCCCTTTTCATCCAGAGAGGGTATTTAAGCAGGTAAGGCACTGTTTTTTCAAAGGTGAGGCTGCAGAGAGAGCCTTGTGCTTAGAAGGCAGTTTGCTCCAGTCTTTAGAACTTTGAAAGTTACTGGGTCAGAGGCTAACCTTTAAATCATAACTTAGCAATGAGATCCAGGCTACTTCTTCCAGTGAGTAAGCAACATCCAGGAAATAAGCTAGGGTATGGTAGTATGCTGGTGTCATAATAAGACTGATTACTTACATTTGTATAGCAAAGTGCTTTCCCAAATGGTAAAAAAAAAAAACAAAAAACTCATTTGGTCTTCCCAGAAACCCCAGTGGAGGCAGATGAATTTCAGAAGGCAAATAACTTGCTCCAAGGTCCCTCCAACCCAGACCTTCTGGCTGAGAGTGGAAGTCCAGTTCTTTCTCCATCCATCAGACAGTAATTTATCAAATGCTACTTTAATGACCTGAAAGATTTGCAGCTTCCAAAAGTATCCAACTTCCTTTCAGAATGTAGCTTATGGGAACGTCTGACTTCATTATGTATGACACCTTGCATATTGTAGGTACTTATCTAAATCATAAGTAAATTACCACACTTATTAAATGATAACAGCTCCAGACAATAGATTGGCATCTTTTGTTTCTTCTGCAGTACCCTAGAGAACTGTCTAAGGGAATGAAGATGGGAGGGGAGAGGGTAGGAGAGACAGAGAATATTAAAAGTAATTTCATTAAGGTCTGAAGTTAGGAGAGGATCACTTAACAGTCTCACCACTCATCACTGACCTGAACCAAAATGAAACTCAGAGCTCTGATAAGATGAGAAGGTTCTACCTGCAATTGCTATCAATATTCTGTTTTGGCAGTGATCTCTAGGTAGAAATAACAATGATATTTATGATAATAGCAACAGCTAACTTATATAGCACTCTAAGATTTTCAAAGTACTTTATATGTGTTATAGGTGTTTGGTAAATACACAGACCCCATCAGCTTCCTCAGTTGAGGCAGTTTCTCCACATGGAGGGCATTAGGGAGAGTCACAATGACATGTACGGAACATCTTTGGAGATGGAACATGCGTGGACGTTCTGTGACTGGTTCCAATTGGTTAACCACATAGTAAAGTAGTCTCTTTGTTTGGCCTTAGAGTTATTCAAAAAGGCCTTTTATGCATTAGCTATGACTTTTTTTTTTTGCCTTGTTCACTCTTATGAGGAGACCATTGGGTAAGGGGAAAGGGCTTTTGGACCTTCTTCCCTTCTAAGGCCATGTGCCCTTCTGAGAAATAGGCCTTGGTTCCTGGCCTTTTTCATTTGTTCCTTTCTCATTTTGTCATGTCTCATTCCTCTCCAGACTGTTCTCAGACTTTCTCTACCATGCTTCTGCACCAGATACTTTTTTCTTCCCCTCCCCTACTTCAGCTTCCTTTTGTCTGTTGCCCTCCCAGTTGCAGTATAATGTAAGCTCCTTGAGGACATAGGCTGTTTTTCTTTCTCCTTGTACTCCCAGTGCTTGGCATAGCTCCTGGTACACGGTAAATGCTAAATAAATATGTGTTGACTAACTATTGACTTTGTTCTTGCTTATACATTTCAAGTAAAAATTTCTTTATAAAATTTAAGCAATGATCAGTAGTTAAATGGAACTAGGGCACTACTAACTTGGCCCACATCCTCAGGGTTATCCACTAGAATGTAGAAGAGAGACATAGCCTGCCTGGATCTGGGAGAGACGACCAGAGCATACTGGTTACATATGTATTTTCTCATTTAGAACATGAGAATTATAAGCTGCACCTTAAGGGCTTTATAAATCAACCATGGAAACAAATATTGTAATACACTCAGCAAGAGGCTGATTGTATGGCAGAAAAGTGAATTCCAGAGCTTTTACCTTTGAGTTTCTCCTCTTCTAGCAGATGATTTTCTTTCATGTTTTCCAGAAGGAATCAAAATCTACCTTAGGATCATAGAAATTAGAACTTGAAGAAACATTAGAGTTCATAGTCCTATTCCTTCACTTTATAATAAAGAAATGGGGATGCAGAAAGATGATGAGATGTTCTCAAAGTTCCAAACATAAGTCATAGGTGTAGACTTTGAAACCAGGGCTTCTGATATCACACTGCTGGGAAATAGTACCCTATTCCTCCTCAAATTTTCTCAGGGTATTTTGTATGCATTCCTCTTTTGCCTGTCCCAGACTACTTTATAATATACTTATCTGTATACATGTTATATTCAACTATTAGAACATAAACATCTTGAGGGCAGGAATCATATTTTTTTCCAAGTTTTCATTGCCAGGATCTATCACTGTGCCTTTCACATAATAATTGCTCAATAAATACTTTAAAAAATCAAACCCCTTTTCGCCCACCAAAAAGTTTTGAGAACAAAACCAACATAAAAAGAAGTCTACATGAGAGTGACTACTGGGGAAGTGATTAGTTTACACCCAGGTATGGTGACCTTGATGAGAAGCGGCATCCTTTGTTGTTTTTCCTAGCAACAGACAGGCACTTAGGGCTATAACTAAGGCCAGGGAACTGGTTCTCATCCCTGGAGTACCAAAATTTAGAGGGCAATGACAACATTTTCACTTGAACAATGTAGTGATAACTGGGCTTAGTACCATGTTTGCAAGAATACATCACTGAAATAGGAAGGTACCAGCTCCCTTCTCCTGACACTCATCTTCGAGGGGAGACCTTCTCTAACCTGCCCCAATCTGCTCCCTCTCCTGCCATACCCTACACATATGAGTCAAGCTCCAAGGTTTCTTTCTCCTTATCACAGGGCTTTGTGTCTCAAAATGGCTCTCTATTCCCACACTGAATACAACTTTACTGATTTGAAGGCACTTTTTAATGTTGCTTGCCTCAGGCACATTTTGAGTCCCCTTTTTCTACTCACAAAGAATTGCTATTTATCCCAGTGAACCTCCTGCTTTCCTCATTCCTCTTCTTGGAGCCAAGGGTGAGGAATGGGGAAAGGAGGTAGTAGTAGCCTTGGATCCCCTAACAGAGCTTACTTCCAAGCTCCATTTTCCAGAGGATGGAAAGATCTCTTTCAGGCAGCTTCCCTAGTTAAGATCATAAAGCTAGAAGGTATCTGATAGCCCATCAAGTCCAATGTCTCGTTTTACAGATGAGGAAACAAAGCCACAGAGAGGTTAAAGTGATCTATCCAGGATGACATAGCTAGTAAGTGCCTGAGGTAAGATTTGAAACCAGCTTTTCTCTTCAAGTCCAGTGTCCTATCCACTGCCCCTTGTTGTCACTCAAAGCCACTCACACCTTCCCATTGGAAACTCGAAAAACCATGATAGGGACTCACTGCTGTGCTAATATGAAATGTACTCCCTGGGTTCCATACTACTGCAGGGGCTTGAGAAAAATGACTTTTGAAACCAACTTTTCCAGATATTAGAGAACCCTGAAATTCCCACAATTGAAACTAGATGAAGTATTTAAGATTTCTTCCTACCTCCTCTTTTTTCTTCCCCTCTTCCTCTCCTCTCCTCCCCTTTTCCCTCTCCTCCTTTCTCCTCTCTTCTTCTTTTTCTTCTTCTTTCTCCTTCTCCTCCTCTTCCTTCTCTCTCTGCATCTGTCTTTGTCTCTCCCTCCCTCCCTCCCCATATACTCACACACTCCACACTGTCTTTCTGCATAGAATACCTTCTGTCATCAGACTTCAAAGTCATTTGTTAACAGGACCCCTAGGGGACCTAGAAAGAAGTTTCTGTCCTCAGTCTACAGGTGTTGGGGAAGGAATAGCCATGGAAAGTTTCTGATTAGAAAGTTAAATAGGACTCACTAAGTTATTTAAACAAAATAGGCAATCAGAATTTACACTCTGGTTAGGAGGCTATCATCAGAAGAGAAATAACATCCTTGTCACAAAAGAAAAGAACTTGAGCACTGATAGCTTGGCTAAGGAGTCGCTTATCATAGATCTACTTTGCTTAGTGCCATGGGTGGATGAAAATCAGATTCCATCAAAGACCTCAGAGAAATAAAGGAAATGCCAGTAACCTGGCAGTCTTATTACTCAACTAGTCACTCACGAAGTTGGCGACTTGATTGTCATGTCTAAGGGGAGAGGTATTTACTGAATTATTCATCCTGCTTTTTAATGGGGGTGTGATCCGAGTGCTATCAGATGCAACAGGTGTCCCTCTTCCTGCTAGTTGAATTGCCTGATAACTAGCTCCCAGATTCTGCCCTCAGGGAAGTCAGCAGTAGGACAAATCAGCCTCATTTTAAGCTAATTACTGAAATGCCAGGATGCCTGTCAGCTGGGGGTTTTCTGCCAGAGCTCTGGTAGATGTAAGACAGAACTCTTGCAATGAGGTAAAAAAAAAATTATATGCTTCTTGCTTTACCTACAAGAAATGCCTTGTGGATACACAATGCCAGATTTCAAATTTTACTGGACCCATTTGTAAATCCAGGGAGAATTCTAACAACTTTGAAGAGACTTTCAAAATTCCTATACTGCATTCAAACTTTATTAAAATGAAACCTATTGTTTCAGTATAATAACAGTGACTCATATTTAAATAGCTCTCAACTTTACTCTTAAATTCCCAAATGGATCCACGATCCCATTGATTCAAGTTCCCTTCAACAATGCAGATAGCAACCCTCCCACGTCTGCCTATCCTGTGATGTTCTCATCCATGTCTTCTCAGAAGTTCATCATGATGGTGGTGGCGGTGGTGATGGGTTCCGCCCAACGTGCAAAATATCATGCTTGCTTTCTCCCCACATCTCAAGGATACTCTGGCCATTTTCTTGTCATCCCTCACTCTGTGTGACCAGGTTGGCTTCTCTTTCTGTCACACAGTTCCTCCATGACTTTTCCTCTTTTTCCTGTTTGGATTTCCTGGCTTAGTTAAGTGTTGGAGTCTACTCACATCCACCATGTATCTTTCCGTTGTTCTCTGTGTGATGCCCATCTTTAGCTCTGCAGATATTACACGTCTCACTGCCATATAGCAATTCTGGCAAGATGTTTGTCTTGAAAAATCGTCTTTTGCTGTTATAAGAAGAATGGGCTCAGTAAAATTTCTTTGAAAATTAACTGAGGAACAGGTAGGTTGCATAGTGAATAGAGGTCCTGGAGTCAGGAGGCCCTGAGTTCAAATCCATCCTTAGACACTTGACACTATCTGTGTGACCTTGGGCAAGGCACTTAACCCCAGTTGCCTCACCTCTCCCCGCCAAAACAAAACAAAACACTTAATTTTACATACATGACTTCACTCAATCCTCACTAAAGACCTGTGAAGTAGGTCATACAAGGAAAATTATTGGCATATGTCTTGATTCTTCTCCAGGTAGCCCTGTTGACTCAGCTCCATAAGACTATTTTTACCATGACATAGAAACTTCTTTATCTTGGAAGCTCACTCCACTCTCGGACTGCTTCTCATATTGGAAGCATTCTTTGCAGCTTGTAGCCTCACTCTTTGATTGTCTGGTTCTTCCCAGAACTTCCAATTAAAGAGGAGACCCAAGACAACCAAGTCTTCCTTCCTCTCCAGTTTGTCGTTGCTGACTCTACTCCACAGGACTTTCTCTACAGTGTCTCCCACTGCTGGATACTTTCACTTCCACTACCCTCCCCCTTGCTTTTCAACTCTCTTTTGTGTATTGGCTCCCGCATTAGAATATAAGCTCCTTGAGGTCAGGCACTGTCTCTTTTTATTTGTATTCATACTCCTAGGCTTTAGCACAGTGCCTGGCACATAATAAGTGATTCATAAATTCTTGTTGCTTTTCCTTACCTTTTCACAAATGAGAAAACTGAAGCTCAGAAAGGTTAAGTGACTGTATAACAAAGTTATATAGCAAATAAATGGTTGGGTCAGGACTCAGATCCAAATTTTCTGGCCCTATTAGGGAGGTGTTATCCCACCCTTCATTGTCTTTCAAGGCTCCAACATTGTTAAGGCAAAGACTAGTATGATATATAGTATAGATAGTATTGTATAGATAATAATGATATAGTGGGAAAAGCACTGGCTTTGGAGTCTGAAGACAGGGGTTCAAGTCCCTCCTCTGCCATCAGTTACCTTTGTGACCTTGAGGAAGCCACTGAATCACCCCGTGACTCAGTTTCTTCACTTGTAAAATGAGGGATTATTGTAGAAGACTCTGAGGTCCCTTTTAGCTCAGGTGCTATGATCCTAAGCTATCCTTAGCTAAAAAGCCAGGGACTTGTGAATGCTATGGATTTCTCTTTAACAGAATTCATTGACTCTGCATTAGCCAAGCAATGTTTGCATGGGGTAGCTATGAAGATAGCAAATGGCCCTGTTATATAGAGCTAGGCTTAAAATGGCATTTTCTTTCCCCATATTATGCCTTACAAATGGAAGATTAATGAACTGCTATTATTGTGAGCTGGAAATGAAGTGTATATCAATTGTTACTCTGCAGGTTATTCCAATCCAGGAATGAATCTATGGTGCCTTATTTTGTACTTTATTAAATTAAATGCATTTAGATGCAAAGCTTGCTTTATTTAGCTACTTACCGGCACAGGATGGAATTTTAAAATATTTTTTTTAATATTTTCTTTTGTTGGTTGTTTTACGATTCTCTGGTTTCTATGGAATGCAACATGACGTGAGGTTAAGCCAGGACTGAGCCGGCATTGGTAATGAATACTTTATAAAAATGAATAAATAAACAAATTCCATTTAGTTAGAGGTGCTCAAATTAAGACCACGAATGACCTTCTTTTGGATTCTTGGGGCCCCTGTCTTGTCTTCTGCTCTCCATTCCTAAAGAAAGAGCCCACTCAGGCTGATCCGTTAACTGCCCCATTTGGTAGCAGATTCTTAAGAAGGAGAGTGGTTTACAGTAAGAAGTGATAACCATCCTAACAGGAAGAGGGTCTAGGTAGAAAAAGTCAGTCTCCAAAACCTAAGAGTAACATGCCTTTTAGTGTGAGAAGCACTGCTTTCTATCTGCATAGCCTATTTCTGTTAATCAGGGAAAACAC
This sequence comes from Petaurus breviceps papuanus, assembly GCF_028583685.1. Lineage (NCBI taxonomy): Eukaryota > Metazoa > Chordata > Mammalia > Diprotodontia > Petauridae > Petaurus > Petaurus breviceps. Next base: position 12,161,276 of record NW_027186492.1, on the reverse strand, counting down.
CTGAGAAACACAAGGCGTTCAAGGGGAAAAAAGCATACTTGTTTCTTGCAAGTCGTTAAGAGCCCTGAAATTTCAACCTTTCACAGCAATAGTTTATACAAAATGGAGGATCATTTCTCTTTCACACTCTATAGGACAAGGCTATTTGTAGCTCAGAACAGCCTGGTTCTCCTTAAGTGAAGGAAACTTGAATATCCTAATGAATGCACACAGAAGAAATTAGAGTGGTACAATCCCAGCTTGTCCACTTGCTGCAACTATGGAACCTTGAACAAATCACTTGGTCTCTTTATGCTGAATTAGATGACCTCAAAAGTCCCTTCTAACACCAGATCTATGGTCTTATACAAGGAGAATGTAAGGTTTAGCTTCAGACTGTGGAACATTCTCTTTGAAGCCTGAGGTGGGCTTTCTTTTGAATTCAGAGAACCTGAACTTCACTACAACACACCTAGAAGATGATGCTTAGACCCAAGTGGATCCCAAGCAGGATAACAATTCTGCCTGGTGTAGGAGGGTGGTAAAATTGGACCACAAAGTGAATTCCACTATTAAATAGTTAATCTTGAATGCTTTAAAATGATGATAGCATAGATGGTAAATTGAAGTCAATGTTGATAGCTAATCAAAGGAAAGAACAAAAGTCATTCAACATAGCACAAATTCATAGGAATTAAAATAAATAGATGGGGGTAGAAACTAGAAAGAACAGCAAGTAGAAGTGCTAGACTTGGAGTAAAGATGACTTGGGTTCTAATGTCATCTCTGACACTATCTGGGTGACTATGGGTGAGTCACTTAACTTGAGTCTCAGTTTCATCATGGAAAAATGACATTTGTATCTACCTTACAGAACCTTGTTATGGAGGTTCAAATGAAATACTATATTTAAAAGGCTTTGCAAATTTTAAATCATTATTTGTGTATCAGTTATTATAATAGCTAGTTTTTACAGGAAAGACTGTGGACAGCATGGCTTAGTGGATAGGAAATTGGCCTCCAAATCAGGACAACTTGGGTTCAGATCTTACCTCCAACACAAAGCTGTTATAGGACCCTAGAGAAGTCTCTTAACTTGTCTGTTGCCTAGCAGCCCAGGAGTGTCCTGGAGCCAGCTTGCACCCCCAAGACAACTGTTAACTTTTCAGCTTTGAATATTTACTGTGGAAAGCAATGAACTACCCTTGGGACTTGATTTATTTGGTTGATTGTCTAGACTTGTGAAAGTGTTAATAATTCAGGTTAAACTTAAAAATGTGTCCTGTAACCTTTTTTTTGGGCGGGGGGAGGAGAAGCAGTTGTTAAATATTTACCGGTATACCCCTAAGGCAACCTTCCAGTGTTGTAAATTGTAGAATACTTGCTGATTTTCATTGTTACAGAGCATTTCCTTACAGTATATTCTCTAACTCAATGAAATCTCTAATCTAACCCTCCCCCCCCCAAAAAAAAAGCATATGCATGTACTGTTTATAGAAAAGCACCATGAGAGCTAGAGGGCTAGACTTGAAGGTCAGAAGTCTTGGGCTTCAGCTCCACCTCGCATAGGGTGTCCCCCATCCTTGGAATGGATGCCCCCACAAACCCAGCTTTTTAGAATTCCTTTCTTCAAGCCTCAGCTCTCCCACACTAAGTAAATCAGAGCTATGAACAATTACAAGAAGAAGGCCCTATCAGGTGAAAGATGCTACAAAACAAAAACAAGTAATAGCAATATTAATGATTTTCTTACCTCTAGATCTAAGTTTCATGGCTCTCAATAACAGAAGAAAATATAGATTTCCAACCCCTAAAAGCAAAATTTCCCATTGGCTAGAGCTTCTCCTCTAGACTAATCAATCTGATTCCTAAGGGTGAATAAGAATGGGAATCAAGCAGTGCTCCTGACTAATAAGACCTTCTTCATAAGTCCTTACTTTGCATGCTCAGTCATTCATGTGGAAATTATGAAGAAACATTTTTTTGCACAAAGAAAATCAACACAGTTAAACTTAGAAGGAAAACAATTGAGTGAGGAAAAAATCTTTCAGCAAGTTTCTCTGACAAAGGTCATATATCCAAAATATATGACGAATAGATTCAAATATATAAGAATAAGGACCATCCCTCAATTCATAAATGGTCAAAGAATATGAACAGACAATTCTCAAAGGAAGAAATCCAAGCTATCAAAAACCAAATACTAAAAATCCTCTAATAATTAGAGGAATTAAAAATTAAAACAACTCTGAGGTGCTGCCTCACACTCATCAGATTTGCAAAGATGACAAAAAAAGGAAAATGACAATTTTTGGAAGGACTGAAGACAGCGCATCAACACACTATTAGTTGAATTATTATGGGTGAGTTTGGAGCTATGCCCCCAAAGTCACTACACTGCATATTCTTTAATTCAGCAATACCACTAGTAAGCCTGTACCCCAAAGAGATCGAAGAAAGAGAAAAGGGACCCATATGTACAAAAATATTGGTAGTAGCTCTTTTAGTTGTAGAAAAGAACTGGAAACTAAGAGGGTACCCATCAGTTGGGAAGTAGCTGAACAAATAAATCATGGTATATGAATATAATGTAGTATTACAGAACCCAAAGAAATGGTAAAAAAGGATGTTTTTAGAGAAACCTAGCTTGTATAAACTTATAATTGCGTAAAGGGAGCAGAACTTGGAAAACAGTGTGTGTGTGTGTGTGTGTGTGTGTGTGTGTGTGATATAATATATATGTATATGAGATTATAAAGAAAAAACAATTTTGAAAGATTTAAGAACTCTGACCAGTGTGTTGACCAACCAGAACTCAGAGGACTATTGATAAAACAACAGAATGAACTCAAGGTGTAGAATCAAACACACATTTTCAGTTATGCCTAATGATTGGATTTGTTTTATTTGATTATATTTATTTATTACAAAGGTTTTTTTTTTCCTTTTTCTTTTCCATTGAAGGTATTAGGATGGGAGAGACTATCAATAGTGATGCCAAAAAAAAAAAAAAGGAAAAAAAGAGTACCATTGAAGTATTTGAAAGAAAGTGGGTAGAAAAGAACAGAAGGAAGTTCAGAAGGAAACATAGGCAGCAGGAAAATTTTGAAAATACATGTTTAGATAGATTATTGGCCCTAGAGTCAGAATAACCTGAGTTCAAATCTGGTCTTAGATACTAGCTATATGACCCTGGGCAAGTCACTTAACCCTGATTGCCAATAGGAAGGAAGGAAGGTAGAAAGAAGGAAAGAAAGTGGAATTTATCACAAATATAGGTTATATATATTCATGTATGTATTTAAATCCAGCTGTATTAAATTGAGATTGCAGTTTCATATACATAGTTTTCTATTCTACTTTGCATATGGAAATGCTCTTTTTATGGCATTTGTTAATTGCAGAATAAAACATCAAAAAGAAGTAGAATTCCATTTGCTTGTATTCCCATGTTTTCCAAAATATTACTAAGGTTTCTAAAAGCATTATTAATAAATAGTTCCTGACGTCTATCATAGTAATTGTTTCAGTGTGACAGCCTCTTTTAGCACTGCCAGCACAGAAGAATTTAATATCTTTCTATCTGTAAGAACATTCCTCCTACTAATAAGATATTTCACTAATGTGACTTTGGGGAATCAACTTTTACCCTAAGGATGATTTTTTTCATTGACCCTATGGAAGCTTAGTCTTGGTAGCAGCAATAGCATTCTTCATAGAGAAAAGGACCTCCAAGTATCCCCTTTCCTATACATACACCTTATCTCAGTACAGGCAGTACCACTCCAGCCTGGTAGAACTTCAGCCAGCTGTAGAGACTCCAAAGAAGACACTTGGTTTATGGGCTAGGACTTGGAAAGGTCTAGGAAATATGGATTAAGAACATATTGATAGGGGCAGCTAGGTGGTACAGTGAGTAAAACGCTGGCCCTGGAGTCAGGAGTACCCGAGTTTGGTTCCAGCCTCAGACACTTAACACCCACACAAAAAGACTAGCCATGTAACCTTGGGCAAGTTACTTAATGCCAATTGCCCTCCAAAAGGCAAAAAAAAAAAAAAAAGAACACATTGATAGAGTAGTTCCTCCCCTTCTCTTCTACTGCTACCCCCACAGAGGGGTAGATGGGCAGAGTCTACTATGGTTCCCGATACTTTGCCTAGCATTCAGACAATAATCCATCTAGGATTGAAAGGGAGAAGTTAAGTGCCTTGCTCAAGGTCACATAGATTCATGTTTAGATGAGGAAACTGAGACAAATAGGGTTAAGTGACTTGTCCAAGGTTGCACAGCTAGTAAGTGTCTGAGGCTAGCTTTGAACTGAGATATTCCTGACTTCTATCCAGCCCACTCTCCACTGTACCATCTAGCTTCCTAACATTCTCCTGTCTCCAAGCTTTTGTTCCCAATGTCTGTAATGTTACTTTGGCCTTTGAATTCCTATCCATCCTTTAAAACCCAACTCAATTTCACCTTCTCCAGAAAGCTTTCCCTCAAGTCAGTTAAGGGTCTATTATGTATAAGATACTGTGCTGGGTGCTAGAGTTACAAAGACAAAAATGAAACATGTAACTTAAATTCCTTATTTCTATCTTGTCTGAAAGGATCTTTCTACTGACCTCACAGAACATTTGATTCTTCACCTTTCCATTTTGTATACCACGCTTTATAGTTATGTGGGTGTCTTGTCTCACTGGATTGTAAAATACATGGGGTCAGGAATCAAGTAGAAAGCTGACTCCCCCAGCACAAGTCTATAAACACAAGAAGTATTCAATATACATTTCTTCATTTATCAAGGGAATGGAAGTAAACTGACTTTCAAAACATCAATCTCTCCCTAACTGCATTGCCCCAGAGTCTCTTCAGTGACTACTTAACTTCTTGATATGGAAACAAAGGGGACAACATATGAAGCTCTCTGCTTGAACCCTGGTGCCCTAGAGGCTTGCCCAGAACAGGGATGCTTCTGCTAAATGTTTTATATTCCATAGTCCCTGGCGGTTCCCTGCCTCTTTTATGCACAGCTGAAAAACCAGAAGGTGTCATAAACACAAGGTTTGTTTGCAAACACATTGTACCCATCCCTCTTCAAAAACCTTAAAAATCGGAAGGAAAACCAACAGCATCTCTGCCATTTGTGCTTAGTAGCACCTCTCCTACTGTAGGGGTTCACAGACTAGTGCAGACTATATATAGCACTCTATTCTAGTTTTCTAGCCCTGCCCCCAACCACCACCACACACTCTCCTTCTGAATTACAGCCACCTTGGGTGTGAAACATGGCACCTGTTTAATAGGGTCCCAGAAATGACACAGCTGTTTACAATAGAAAACAAAGGAGTAGCACACCTGGTAAAAGCAAAGAGACTACAAAGAAGCTGATGAAAGGAATTAAGGCTTCCACTCCTGCTTCCGTGATACTGGAGCATTCAGCTTGGTAGACATGAGTTTATAGCAGTGGAGAATTCAGGTGCAATGGTCAGGGGCCAGAGACCTAGTTTGGCCAAGTCAGTATAGATATGTCCATCTAAACCTGAAGATAGCCTCTGCCTGAGACTGACTCTGTACTACTATCTCCTCACCCCTTCTTTCCCCAAAAGTGCAAGCTGATGAAGAAGAATGGATCTTTGAGGTCATTAAGTCCAATCTTCTCCTTTTACAAGTGAGGATCAAAAAGTTGGTGAGCTTAATTTCACCATGGAATTAGTATCATAGGATCATATCTAAAGCTAGAAGGGACATCAGAGGTCATTGAGTCCAACTGCTCCATTTTACAGGTGAGCAAACTGAAACCTGGAGAAATTATGACTTGGCCCTAGCATCAGAAGTAGGATTCGAACCCTAGTCCTCTGATTCCATGACTAATGTTCTTTCCTTTGGCTGTTTAAATCTTTGGGGAAGAAGTTTGGTTTCCTTAAGAAACCAACCTCTTGTCTATTTGTATCTAGATCTTGACTTCAAAGTAAATCATTTTAATGTAGTACTACTACTTCCAATGTAGTACTAATACTTCCAAACTACTTGGACATCACTGAGACAATTTCCCTGTCCTCTGCACTCTTCCCAAATCATATGGAGTTCCCAGGGGTCTGAATGTCTCTTTGTATTGATCAGGTGAGCTTAGCTGAACTATAGCATTTCTTTGGGACTCTTTCACAGTTTGGACTCCAAATTTATTTATTTTTTTAAAGCAATTGAGGTTAAGTAACTTGCTCAAGGTTACACGGCCAGTTATTTCTGGGTGTGGTGCTAAGTATCTGAGCCCGGATTCGATCCCAGGTCATCCTGACTCTGGGGCCAGTGCTCTTACTCACTGCACCACCTGGCCACCCCTAAGCAATTGGGGTTAAGTAACTTGCTCAAGGTTACACAGCCAGGTGTTTCTGGGTGGGTGCCAATTGTCTGAGCCCGGATTCGATCCCCAGGTCATCCCGACACTGGGGCCGGTGCTCTTACTTGCTGAGCCACCTGGCCGCCTCAGGACTCCAAATTTAAATACTTATAAGTAGTTAAGGCCACAGGGACACAGAAACTCAGAATTTCAAGGTGCCTTAAAGACTATTTAATCCAACACCCTCATTTTATAAATGAAGAAACAGAGGGATGAGAGCTTTTCTTGAAAGAAAAAAATCAACAAATTTTAATGGTATCCAAAATATACTATTGAATTTTCCCAGGATCTGAGAAAAAGAAATAGGAACTTGACCAGATCAAGAAGACTTTATCATCTTTTGACTTTGTTACACTGTCTGGATAAAATGAAGTATCTATCCAGTCTTTATGACCTTAGTGTTGATGCATGAACTCTTCAGTTACCTACCACAAGGAAAGGACTCAAATCTTAATCTCATCTCAACCTTCCTTGCACTGTGATGTCACCAATTCATAATTAATATTGTATTACTAAAGCACTTTGAAAAGACATAAATGTAAACTTTTCTTATCTCTAAAGCTTTCTGGCTATGGGACAATGAACCAGTCACTCAACCTCTTCCGTACCATGGTGATATTAATATATGAACAGGAGGCAGCCAGGTGGCTTAGTGGATAGAGCTCCGGGCTTGGAATTAGGAATACCTGAGTTCAAATCTAGCCTCAGACACTTACTGATTGTGTGACCCTGGGCATGTCTCTTAACCTCTGTTTTCATAAATCTACTGGAGAAGGAAATGGCAAACCATTCCAGTTTCCTTGCTAAGAAAACCCCATGGATGGTATTGGTGTGGTATGGTCTGTGGGATCACAAAGAGTTGGCCATAAATAAATGATTAAACAACAACAGCAATAAGGTATGAGCTACCTGTTGTCACAGAGTTATCATGGAAGGTCTGGGAAAGACATTGTAAAAATCCAAGATTCTTCTAAAACAATCATCCGGGAGGCAATCAGGCATGTATAGGAGAGAAAGCCCTAGCCTTGGAGTCAGAATACTTGGGTTTAAATTTCAGCCATGATACTTACTGTCCCTTAGAACTGATCATGCTGCTTCTTTTTATCCTCACTTAAAAAAAAATTTAATGGAGATAATGCTTACTTTATTTACTTCATAGTTATTGGGCAGCTAGGTAGCATATTAGATAGAATGCTGGGCCTGGAATTGGGAATACCTGAGTTCAAACCTGACCTCAGACACTTACTAACTATCTGGCCCTGGACAAGTCACTTAACCTCTGTCCGCCTCAGTTTCCTCATCTGTAAATGGGGATTGTGAGGATCAAACAAGATAATAATTTGTCAAGTATTTAGCACAGTGCCTGGCACATTGCATAATAAATGTTTGTTTCTTTCCTCCTTGGAAGGAAAGTACTTCAGGATCAATAAGTACTTATTTTCTTCTAGTTTATCTCTTTGCCTTTAGACTGGGTCATGGCTAAATAGCTACAGAAAAATAAAAATTATCTAGATTCTACCTGGCTTTCATAGGTAGTCCAAAATACTCTGGTATAGAAATTGAAACTGTTAGAAGTAATGTGTAACTTTTATCCAAGCTAAGTGGTTGTCTCCCCAAAACAGAAGCCAAATCAAAGTTCCATGAAGGCCAAGAAGGCATTGTTGAAGGGTGTATATTGCCACAAAAAGATCTGAACATCCCCTCTCTTCTGGCAACCCAAACCACTTTAACTTTGAAGACAGCAAATTAATACATTTGGAAAAATTACCCCCTGAGAAACAAATTTAATCACTATGCCATTATCAAGTTTCCCTTGACCATTGAATCCACCATGAAGAATAATGAAGACAGTGATACTCTTGTATTAATTGTGAATGTTAAGGCCAACAAACATCAGATCAAGCAGTCTCTAAAGAAGCGGCATTATATTGTTGCAGCCAAGGTCAACACACTGATCTGACTTAATAAAGAGAAAATGCCTATCCTCTTTGCCCCAGACTATGATCCTCTGGATGTTGCCAGAAAAATTGGAATCATTCTAAACTACACCCAACTAGCTTGTTCCACATAAAATAAAGAATTTTTTAGTTAAAAAAGAAGGAAGGAGGGGTGGCCAGGTGGCACAGTAAGAGCGTGGGCCGCAGTGTCAGGAGACCTGGGATTGGTTCCGGCTTCAGATACACAGCACCCACACAAAAATAACTGGCCGTGTAACCTTGAGCAAGTTACTTAACCCCAATTGCTTTAAAAAAAAAAAAAGGAAGGAAGGAGAAAGGAAGGAAGGAAGGAAGGAAGGAAGGAAGGAAGGAAGGAAGGAAGGAAGGAAGGAAGGAAGGAAGGAAGGAAGGAAGGAAGGAAGGAAGGAAGGAAGAGAGAAATGGTAAAAATTAACTGATATGAATTAATCTAATTTTTCTTCATTCTCTTTCTACAAACTTCTTCCCTTCCTTGGCAAGAATACTTGATTGGAAGTCAAAGCCATGAATTCTAGTTATGGCTTTGCAGCTAGTTGGCTATGATACTTTTTGGGCCTTAGCTTCTTTCTTTTTTCATAAATGAGTGATACAGAAGCATGTAAAACTCCAAACCATTCCTCAGTAGGTAAGTGGTCAAAGGATATTGACCAACTATTCTCAAAGAACAACTGTAGACTATGAAAGAGTGATCCAAATCACGAATATTTTATTGCTGTTGAGTCATTTCAGTAGTGTCCAACTTTTTGTAACCCCATTTGGGATTTTCTTGGCAAAGATACTGGAGTGATTTGACATTTCCTTCTCTAGTTCATTTTACAGATGAGGAAACTAAGGCAAAGAGGGTTAAGTGACTTGCCCAGAGTGATATAACTAGTAAGTATCTGAAGTCAAATTTGAACCCAGGAAGATGAGTCTTCCTGATTCCATGCCCAGAGCTCAATCCACTGCACTAACTAACTGCCCCCAAAACTACTAATAAGAGAAACGTAAATAAAAATAACCTGGGGTTTTATCCCACACCAAGAAAACTGACAAAGATGACAAAAGATGAACGTGTCAATTCTCGAGGGGTTGTAGAAAGACAGGCACATTAAAGCACTAATCATAAAGCTTCTAACTGTTCCAAACATTCTGGAAAGTAATTTGTTACACCACTCTGTTACAGTAATTGACTCCACCCTTAAACAGTGGAATTGTGTGAAGAAAATGACAGAAATGTCCATACTAAACTGCTCCACCTGATCCAAAGATTCCACTACTAGTCGTATACTCTAAGGGGTCAATGATAAAAATAAAGCCTCTGTATATAAGAAAATGTTAACAGAAGTACATTTGTATCACCAAATAACTGGAAACAAAATAGAAAACTATTAACTGAGGAATGGCTTAACAAGTCATGATACATGAACATAATTGAATATTACTTTGCTGTAAGAAATGATAAACATTATCAATAAAGAGAAATGTGGGAAGACTTATCTGGATTGAGACAAGCCTCTCCCTACTCTAGTCCATCCTCCACTGAACTAACAGATATATTTTCCAAAAGTGTAAGTCTGACCATGTCATACCTCTCTATTCAGTCAACTCCAAAGGCGCTTTATTGCCTCCAGGATCAAATAGAAAATCCTCTATTTGACTTTAAAAGCCCTTCATAACCTGGCTCCTTCTTACTTTTCCAGTATTTTATACTTTGTGCCCTGCCTCCCTCCACCCCCACATACTCTTTTTTTTCTAAATAGTATTTTATTTTTCCCCCAATTACATATCAAGAAAAATTTTAGCATTCATTTTCATAGGACTTTGAGTTCCAAATTTTTCTGCTTCTCTTCACATCTCCTAAAAATGGTAGGCTGTTTAATATAGTTGTGTGTGTGTGTGCGTGTAGAGAGTGTGTGTTACATATACATGATATATTGTCACGTAAAACATAGTTCCATATTTGTCATGGTTATGGAAGTAGAAACAGATCAGAAGGGGGAAAAACATGATAAAGAATAAAGTAAGTGAAAGAAATATGCTTCAATCTGCATTCTGAGTCCATCACTTCTTTATCTGGATATGGACAGCATTTTTCTTCATGAGTCTTTTATAAATGTCTTAGATTATTGTATTGCTGAAAAGAGCTGAGTCATTCATAGTTGATCATCACACAATATTGCTGACACTGTGTACAATGATTTCCTCGTTCTCCTCATTTCACTTTGTATCAGTTCATACAATTCTTTCCAGGTTTTTCTGAAACCTGCCTGTTCATCATTTCTTATTACACAGTAGTATTCCATTACGTTAATATGCCACACCTTGTTCAGCCATTCCCCAATTGATGGGCATCCCTTCAATGTCCAATATTTTGCTAACACAAAAATGGCTACTATAAATATTTTTGCATAGGTAGATCATTTACCTTTTTATGCTGTCTTTGGGTTACAGACCTAGTAGTGATATTGCTGCATCAAAGTGGATGCACAGTTTTAAAGTCCTTTGACATAGTTCCAAATTGTTCTTCAGAATGGTTGGATCAGTTCATAACTCTACCAACAGTGCATTAGTATCCCAGTTTTCTTACACTCTCTCCAACATTTATCATTTTCCTTTTTGGTCATGTTGGCCAATCTGATTGGTGTGAGGTGGTATTTCAGAGTTGTTTTAATTTGCCTTTCTCTAACCAAAAGTGATTTAAAGTACTTCTTCATATGCCTATAGATATCTTTGATTTCTTCATCTGAAACCTTCCTGTTCATATCAATTAACCATTTATCAGTTGGGGAATGGCTTGTATTCTCATGAATTTGACTCAGTTCTCTATGTATTTGAGAAATGAGGCCTTTATCAGAGATGCTCACTGTAAAGATTGTTTCTCAACTTTGTACTTTCTCTCTAACTTTAGTTGCGTTGGTTTTGTATGTACAAAAGCTTTTTAATTAAATATAATCAAAACTATTCTATATTTTGTAATGCTCTCTTATTTCTTACTTGGTCATAAATTCTTTCCCTCTCCACAGATATGACAGGCAGACTATTCCTTGCTCTTCTAATTTGAGTGCTTCATTGTCTACAGTTTCCTGCCTTATTTCTTTAATTAGGTGTATTTTTGCTTTTACTTTGTCTAAGATGTGGATTGTTAAACCTGCTTTTTTTATTTCAGCTAAAGCAAAATAGATTCTGCTGCAACCCCTTACCTTTACTCTGTGTGCGTCACTCTGCTTCAAGTATGTTTCTTGTAACCAACATATTGTAGGATTCTGGTTTTTGATTCACTCTGCTATCTGCTTCCATTTTGTGGGAGAGTTTCATCCCATTCACATTCACAGTCATGATTACTTCCTATGTATTTACCTCCATCCTCTTCTTCCTCCTGTTTGTCCTCTCTTTTAACCCTTTCCCTCCTCACTAGTGCTTTACCTCTGTCTAACACTTCCCCTGATCTGCCCTCCTTTCTGTCAGTCAACCCCCCCCCCCTCCACTTTACTTAATCTTCTCCCCTTCCTACTTCCCTGTCTGGTAAGATAGATTTCTTTATTCAACTGATTATGTACATTATTCCCTCTTTGAGGCTGTACTGGAAAGAGTAAAATTCAAGTGGTGCCCATTGCCCAGCCTCCCATCTTCCCCTCTACTATAACAGGTCTTTCTCCTCTCTTTGTGTGAGATAATTTATCCCATTCTACCTCTCGCTTCCTTCTGCACCCATTATACTACTCTTTCTCATTCCTTAATATTTTTATGTTATTCCCTCAAATTCACTTTATACCCATGACCTCTATGTATATTCCTTTTTTTGTACTGTTAGTGATACAATTTTTAAAAGTTATGAGTGTCATCTTCCTGTGTAGGGATATAAACAAGTTGGCTCTATTGAATTCCTTATGTTTTTGTTTCCCTTTTTAACCTGTCTTGGTTCTTTTGGGTCTTGATATTAGAGATCAGATTTTTTTATTTAGTTTGGGTCTTCTCTTTATGAAAGCTTGAAATCCTTCTATTTCACTGAATGACCATTTTTCCCCTTAATGTATTATGCTTAATTTTGCTGGGTTGTAGACCTAGCTCCTTTGCCCTCCAGAATGTCTGATCCTTTAATGTTGCAACTGCCAAGTCCTGTGTGATCCTGATTGTGATTCCCTGATATTTGAATTGTTTCTTTCTGGCTGCTTGTAGTATTTTTTCCTTGATCTTATGGTTCTGAAATTTGCCTATAATGTTCTTTGGGGTTTTTATTTTGGGATCTCTTTCTGGAGTTGATCTGTGGATTCTTTCAATGCTTATCTTGCCCTCTGGTTCTAAGACATCAGGGAAGTTTTCCTTGATAATTATTTAAAAGTGCTATACAGGTCCTCATTTTGATTATGGCTTTTAAGTAGTCCATTGATTCTGTAATTGTCTCCCCTGGATCTATTTTCTAGGTCAATTATTTTTTCCATGAGGTATTTTACTTTTTATTCCATTTTTTTCATTCTTTTGAATTTGATTGATTCATGATGTCTCATAGACATAGCTTCCATTAGCTTTTGTTACCTTTAGCTTTTGTATTTCCTTTTCCTTTTGGCCAATTGTATTCTTTAAGGAGTTGTTTTCTTCCCTTGATTTTTTTTTATCTCTTTTTGGCCAATTCTACTTTTTAAGCAGTTTTCCAAGCTGTTGACTCTTTTTTCATAACTCTCTTGCATCACTCTCATTTCTTTTCTCACTTTTTCCTCTACCTCTCTTATATGATTTTTAAGCTCCTTTGTGAGCTCTTCCATGAGAAAAGCTTTCTGTTTTTCTTTGGGGTTTTGCCCATAGGTGTTTTGACCTTGTCCTCTTCTGAGTTTGTGTCTTGGTCTTCCCTGTCATTATAATAACTTTCTATGATCAGATTATTTTTTGTTGTTGTTTTTTGCTCATTTCCGGAGGGGGGCATTTTCCTTCCTTTCTTTCCTTTTTTTTTTTTTTTTTGCTTTTTTGTTTTGGAGGGAGGAGACAGGGCAATTGGGGTTAAGTGACTTGCCTAAGGTCACATGGCTAGTAAGTGTTAAATGTCTAAGACTGGATTTGAACTCAGGTCCTCCTGACTCCAGGGCAGGCGCTCTATTCACTGCACCACCTGGCCGCCCCTTTCCTTTCTTTTATATTTGAGCTCTGCTCCCAGGGAGTAAGGGGCATTGTCTCAGGCTTCTTGTGCTAATGGCTGTAGGTCCACACTATTTACCAGGTGATGCAAAGATGTTGCTCTGAGGTCCATGGGGGACCCTCATATTTAGTGCTGTGTTTCAAGCATGTATTGAGGGTTGGCTGGCACTATTGGAGGCTGTAGGGGTCTGACAGCTTACCTGGTGCTGAACTGGGGTCCCAGTGGTGTCTGATGTTTGCTGAGGCCCAGTGTGGTGTTTCTGCATTTCCCCAGGGCTACACTGAAGTGTATCGCAATCTGGCCTCTGGAAGCTACTGTTTGCCCAGGGTTACACTGAAGCACGGAGGGCTGGTGATGGCTGGCAGCTGCCTGTTTGCTTAGGCACCCCAGGGCTGTGCTGAAGCAAGTGGAGGTCTGGCTGCTGGAATATACATGTTTGCCTGGGCCTGGGCTGAAGCACATGGAGGTGTGGAGATCTGTTTGATTATTCCTGTCTGTCAGAGGCCACACTCAAATATGTGGAGTCTATGGGTTCCCCTGGCTAAGGAACATGAGGGGGGTGTCCCAGTGTTGGCCGTTGCCTACTCCACCACACTGGGGCTCAGGATCTTCCAGAGGTCTGCTGAAGTGGGGCTTGCTGCTAGTTTGCTCTGATGCTTCCCATCCTGGACTGCACTCCCTTTTCACCTGAGTAAGATGAACCTTTCTTGCTGACCTTTCAAGTTTCTTGGGCTAAAAGATTGTTTTGTCTCATCTTTTTGCTGGTTCCACTGTTCCAGGATTTGTTTTGTGGCTCTATTTTATGGTTGTTTGGAGGTGAGTATGGGAGAGTTATAGCGACTTATTTCTTACTCCACCATCTTGGCTCCTGGAGGTAGTCTCTCCCCTATTCTTGAACTCATGACACTGACCTCCTTGCATCTTAAGACTTTAGGAATTTTTATTGGCTGTCTGTCTCCCATGCCAGGAGCTCTCTCCATCTTCATTCCTGTCCCTGGCTTCCCTGGCTTCTTTCAAGTCACAGCCAAAGTTCCACTTTCTATAAGAAGACTTTTCCAGTCCTCTTTAGTGTTAGTGCCTTCTCTCTTAGATTATCTCTGGTTTACCTCATGAATTTATTATTTGTACATAGTTGTTTGCATGTTATTAAAGTGCTTTCCCCCTCTTTTTTATTCTTTGTTATAAGGGATAGGAGAGAATAGAGGAAGGGTTACATTGAGAAATGTAGGTGATGTAGAAAACAAAAGATATCAATATTTTTTTTAAATGAGGGACTTAGGGGCAGCTAGGTGATGTAGTGGATAGAGCACTGGCCTTGGAATCAGAAATACCTGAGCTCAAATCCAGCGTTAGACACTTACTGACTGTGTGACCCTGTGCAAGTCACTTAACCTAGATGCCTCTCCCATCCCCCCCCCACCAAATAAGAGAGTTATTTTAGTTGATGTCTAAGATCCCTTCTAGTTTTTAATCAGTTATCCTAAGGGAATAAAATATCTCAAGCTTATGAAACTATTCTTTGGTCTGTAATATCACTATCAAAAAAGTAAGTGAAGATAAATGGGATTTTTTAAAACTATGAACTATTTCTTTTGCCTTTTTTTTGGAGGGGAGAAGACTAGGCAATTGGAGTTAAGTGACTTGCCCAAGGTCACACAGTTAGTAAGTGTTAAGTGTCTGAGGCTGGATTTGAACTCAGGTCCTCCTGACTCCAGGGCCAGTGTTCTATTCACTGCACCACTTAGCCACCCCTTTATGAATTATTGAAAGAGAGAAAGGTCATCAAAAAAGGTAAAAACAAAAAAAAACAAATATCCTTTGAAAGCATGAACTGTATGGTTTTTGTTTGTTTGTTTTAAATAGATATCACCTGCTACAGAAAGCAATTTGGTTTTAGGCCATGGAAGAAGGTTTTTCTTATTGAATTTTCAAATTCAACCTTGGTCAGACCTTAAATTAAACATTTCCTAACTAATAAGAACTTGGGCTTCTCATATGTCATTACCTCAAATTGTTGGAAAATATAATTTTTTCTTAAGAATTGTGGAACCAGATTTACAAAATGGGAAAGATGATCAAATTGCAATTTTGGTGGGATTTCTTGGGATACTTGTCCCATTTAAATACAGAAACAAAATGCAATGCTCACCAAGGAAATCTCACAAAGATAGAAACTTGCTTACCTGAGGTTTATGGCACTGTTGATGCAAAGGGTTGCCACACGTTGTCAGATGATCATAATAAGATTATTCTGAGAAGAGATGAACCCTGACAAATGTGTCATAAGGACAGGGATATCTCCAATTTCTCCTTTAAAAGTATCTGTCCTGTATTTCTACATCATTTGCTTTTAAAGAAAGACTGTCAGAAGATTCCACATTTCATGGCTTTCTATATAAGCTCCGTATGTCCATTCCAGTAATCTGGTCATTGCATCCTTATAAGAAGAAAAGGAATTTTGCACCCAACATCTTTGGCGAGACAAAAAGTCTATCAAAACTGCCCCATTTAACCCCCCCCCCCACACACACACACACGGACCAAAGAAAATATTTTGCCCATTTTAAACAGATAAGAAAAAAAAACCCTGAAGAAATAACTGCAAAAATATATAGCTTGTGTATGGTTGTGAACATGTGGAGAAAGGAAGGTCTTTGACAGTCTAACATTTTTTTCCATTTTGTTTTTAAAATTCTACTTAGTATTCTTGGCTTTTAAATGAAGGAGCAGTAGTAGGGTTCTTATTTTTTGCCTTTTATCTCACCTTTTTCTTTTAAAAAGGGGAACCATTTGCTATCCCTAAACAGAATTCTTGGAACACTAAGACCCAGTCATAGGAAGGGAGATACAATTTCTTACAAAGGCAACATCTGTTCAACCTGCTTGAGAATAATCAATGATAGAAATAGGCTTTAGCCTAGATCATTGACTTTTTTGCAATGACAAGAATGCTAAAGATCTTGGATTTGTTATTTTTATTTTGGTCAGGAGCAGACCTTTCACTGATTTTCTTTGAGGGGAGGACAAGAAGAGAAAGTGAAGAATAAGCAATATAGGACTAAAAAAACAAAAAACCCTTACTCTAAGGAAGTTTCTGGTCACGTGCTAACATTGGCCATTCAAGAAAGAAAATGGGGAGATACAATAAAAAGTTGTTGTACTATATCTGCCCAAGAGTGTGAGGATTCCTTTAAGGATTTCCTAATATGTTTACAAATTGGCGTTGTTAATATTTGTGGGGGAAAATCCTCAAAGGGTATTTAGGGCATTTGTTGATTTTGGTGTTTTGAAGCTGATAATCTCAAAGCACTTTCTTTGTTCTTTCACATATACACTCTCTTGAGAAACAGGTAAAGAACAATTAGAAATAGGAAACTGAGGCAAAAAAGATTAGCTGAAACAAGCTCCCTCAGAATGTTGGAAGTAATTGTGGAACTGGAATTCAGGAATTCTGGGTAGCAGATCTAGAAATTTTCTTCATATGTCACTCTATATTGTGATGGAATAGTATTGAGCTGTAAGAAAAAATGAGCAAGATGGTTTCAGAAAAGTCTAGGAAGACTTATATGAACTAATACAAAGTAAAGTAAGCAGGACCAGGAGAACATTGTGCACAGTTAACAGCAATATTATAATGATCAACTGTGAATGACTTAGCTACTCTGATCAAGACAATGATCTAAAAGAATTCCAAAGGGTAAATGATTTAAGATGCAATCTACCTCCAGAGAGAGAACTGATAGACTCTGAGTAGTTTGAAGCATATTTTTAAAAATTTCCTTTATTTTTATTATTTTAAAAATTTCCTTTATTTTTATTATTTTATTTGGTTTGTGTTTTCTTTTGCAGAATGAATAATATGGAAATATGTTTGGCATGATTTCACATGTATAATCAATATAAAATTGTCTTCTCAAGGAGTGGGGAGAGGCAGGGGAGAGAGAGAGAGAGAGAGAGAGAGAGAGAGAGAGAGAGAGAGAGAG
>NW_027186492.1:12142336-12143826 GCF_028583685.1 Petaurus breviceps papuanus | reverse complement strand
GAGAGAGAGAGAGAGAGAGAGAGAGAGAGAGAGAGAGAGAGAGAGAGAGAGAGAGAGAGGGAGAGAAGGGACTCAAGAGAGAGAGGAAGTCAACATTTAAAAAAAATGATTGTTTATATGATTGCACATGTATAACCTGTATCAGATTGCTTACTGTCTCAGGGAAGGGGGAGAGGAAGGAGGGAGAGATAGAATTTGAAACTCAAAATGTAAAAAAAAAGGTTTAAAATTGTTTTAACATGTAATTGGGGAAAATTAAAACAATATCAAAATGATTGTTAATTCTTTTACATGTAATTGGGAAATAGTTAATAAAGTCAATAAAAATAATTTTTAAAAAGTAATTATTCCATATATAATAATCCATCTCTAGCCACTCTCCCTTTGAACCAGGCATACTCTGTTCCTAAAATGTTTTACCTCCTCATCTCTCTTTTGAAATCATTAACTCCCTTTAAGGCTCAGCTTAAGTGTCATTGCCTATAAGAGGTTTTTTTGATTTCCCCAGTCTAACCAATCACAAGCATTTTTTAAGTGCTTATGTGTCAAGCACATAAGGAGCTATGAAAAATTTAAGGAGGTTGACATTATTTACAATTTTGAGGCTCATAGAGAAGGTGACATCTAAGTTGGGCCTTAAAGGGACTTCAGCAATTCAAAGTAGGGAGAGTCTGTTTCAGGCATGAACAAAGATATGGAGATGGAAGAGGGAATGGAGAGGAAGGTAGAGGATGGGGAATGGTTCAGTTTCATTGGAATTTAGTATATGTGAAGGAGAACATTATGAGATAAAGCTAGAAAAGTTAGTTCCAGATTGCAGAAAGACTTTAATTCCAAAATCAAGGATTTACATTTTATTCTATAGGCAGTAGGAAATCCATGAAGGGTTCTGAGTAGAGGAAAGTTGTGTGAGGAGCAATTTGTTAGGAAAGGAATTGGAATGGAGATAGATTAGACTAGGCAGGGAGATTAGTTAAGAGACTATAACAATAATCCCATTAGAATATAAATTCCTTAAGGGCAAGTACTGGTTTTGCTTTTTTTTTTTTTAATCAGAGTAAGGACTTCATCTGTACTTCTTCTGAGTGTGATAATCCAGGAAAGAAGTAATCAGGGCCAAAAGTAGGGTGTGGTTACTTCAGGAATGGAGGAGAGGGAACAGATGCAAGAGATACTGCCTTGGTAGAGCCCATGGGATTTGGCAACTGATTGGATTTGAGTGGGAAGAGTAAAAAATTAGTCCAAAACCAAAAAGATGTCATCAGTAAAAATAAAGATTTAGAGTGAAAACCAGGTTTTGGAGGAAAGATGAATAATTCAGTTTTAAACATTTTGAGTTTGGAGAGCTGATATTCATCAGGCATTTGGGGAAATGTATTATATAGAGCTGTGAGGAGAGTTTGAGATTTGGGAATCATCTATATAGAAGTAATAATTAAAGAAAAGGGAGTGGATGAGAAAGAGAGAGAGAGAGAGAGAGAGAGAGAGAG
>NW_027186492.1:12122068-12142236 GCF_028583685.1 Petaurus breviceps papuanus | reverse complement strand
ACCATTTTCCTAGAGGAGGAATGTGGATGTACAGATAGAAGCATCTAGAATGATTGATGAAGATCCATGAATGATTTTAAAAGAATTCTACCAACCACCATATCGATCTCCTCAAGAAATATGAATCAGTAAGAGGTTCCAGCAATCTTTGTCCACTTAGGTACAAAACCTCCCAGTCTCTAAGAGCCAAGGGACCATTTTCAGTTGGATAATTGTTCTGAGTAGAACGAATCCTCTAGGAATAACTATATAGTCAGACTTATTTTCCCAGATCAGACAAAGATCAGGACTCAGTGAGTGGCAGAAAGGTGAACCAAAAAGTGTTCATGTATGTCATCTTGAATTATTCAAACTACCAATCAATACAAATTTATTAAAAGCCTACTACATGGTGACTACTAGGTTCTGGGGGTACAAATTAAAATAATAAAACAATCCCTTTTCTCAAGGATCTTATATTCTAATGGTTGAGACAGCACATATATAAGTATGTTCAGAAAAGAATAAATATAAAGATACAAATATATACAAATAAATATAAAATACAAATGAAGAGAATAAATACAAAGAAATGAAATACAAGATAGCTTGAGAGGTGAATACATTAGCATTTGGAAGGTCAGGAAAGGCTTCAAGTTGAAGGCCATGTTTGAACTGCATCTAGGTAAAAGAGGAAGAAGAAGTAAGGATTCTAGGCATAGATGATGACCTAGTACAAAGGCATGAAGATGGAATATGGAGAGGACAAAAACTGTAGAGAATAGAGAGGCAAGGAGAAGGTTACCTTTTTTATTTTTTTTAAAGAATAGGAAGACCTGAACATGTCTGTAGGTTAAAGGAAAGGAGCCAGTAGGGAGAAGAGATGCAGTAAAGCACCATTCAGTCCTAGAAAAGAACTGTTTATAATGTAGATGAATGTTCAATTTTTCTTCAAGTGCCTCTATCCCATTTTCAGGGATGTAGGCCTGAATGACAAGAGGATTCAGAATTAGATAAAAATTCATGCTTGTTATTCAGATATGTCAAAATTCCCAGAAACCCCCTTTACTCACCTTGTTTCCCAAAAGGCCATCCTATGTGATATTAGTTTGAACTGTTCCTGCCCTGGAAACCTAGGAATTTGTTTCATGCTTCAGAGTTCTCAGTCTTGCCAGGAGTAACACTGACCACACTGTACATCTGGTTCAAGATTCAGTCTATATGGGAAACTCTGGGCATAAGTCCAGTTAGAGGGTTTGGATTTCATCATTTTCCTTCCAACCAAGATACAATGTCGTCTTTTGTCTGTTTTATTATATTTGTAATCAGTACCAATCAAATTTAATATTTTGTCCTTTGGTTTAAGTTTCAGTAGCTATCATCCCTTCTATGCCTTCATCACTTTCAGCTTCAGAAAAAAATTATTTTCACATGCCAAAAAAAAAGCAAGTATGGTGATAGGCAGAAATGGAGCCAGGGACATTTGTCTAAACAGAAGTTCATAGGAGATGGAATTGCCAAGCTAAGATAGGAAAGAGATAAAGGAAAGGGCAGAGAAGAGTCTCAGAAACAATCCCCAGTGAGAGCTAAAATGAAGAATTGACATAGAACTCAGGAGAGTGAATAAAACATTTTCACTGAGACTTGTGCAAGGGATAATGCTAAGTGGGACACAATGAATTCAAAAGGCATGCCTCAGATCAGCCCTATTCCTTCCCTGAAGTCCCAGCTTTTCATTGATGTCTTCTGTGATCTAAGCTCCAGGAAGGCAGGGTCATTGTCCTTTTTTTTTTTTTTTTTTAATTAACAGATATTTGTTGAATCAGAGAAACTTAGAATTTGAGAGAATCTTACAGGTCACCCAATCTGCTTTCTATATGAGTTGTCTCCCTCTGTTAGAATGTAAGCTCCTTAAGGGCAGAGACTGACATTTTATATTCTTATTTGTATTCCCAATGCTTAGTGCTATGTTTGGTGGTAGCAGCAGCAGTAATAGTAGTAGTGCTG
The DNA here is from genome assembly GCF_028583685.1 of Petaurus breviceps papuanus. Classification (NCBI taxonomy): domain Eukaryota; kingdom Metazoa; phylum Chordata; class Mammalia; order Diprotodontia; family Petauridae; genus Petaurus; species Petaurus breviceps. The sequence continues at coordinate 12,140,250 of NW_027186492.1, read as the reverse complement.
GTGGTACTGGTGATGGTTGTAGTGATGACGGTGGTGGTGGTAATAATTAGCATTTATATAGCACTTCTTATGTGCTAAATACCATCTCATTTGATCCTCACAATAACCTTGGTATGTGGGTTCTATTGTTATCCCTTTTTTTACAGATGAGGAAACTGAAACAAACAAATTAAGTGACTTGCCCAAGGTCGCAGCTAGTAAATGTCTAAGGTGGGATTTGAATCCAAGTCTTCCTGACTCTAGTTCCCAGTACTCTATCAACTGTGTCACCTAGCTGTCTGGCACGTAATATAGACTTAATAAATGCTTTTTCATTCATTCACTAACCCATTCATTTATTCATTTTCCAGGGGAGAAAACTGAAATCTGGAGATTGATATCTTTGTTAAGCCAAACTTCAATACTAATTAAATTTGATGACAAAGTCACAGTTACTTTAAGTAAGATTTGGCACTAGAACTCCCTACATCTCTCAGTCAGGTATTGTTTCCACTTTATCATGATATCTTCTACTTTAGCACTGTGTTAAGGGCATGGGGGATAGAAAGACTCTTACCTACATCCCAGGGATGTTGTGAGATAGAATGAGATATTTTTAAAATGCTTTGCAGACCTTAAAATGCTACATAAATGCTAGTTGTCACCACCATCACCACCATCATCATCATCATCATCATCACCACCATCATCATCACCACCACCATCACCACTACCACCACCACCACCACCACCACCACCACCACCACCACCACCACCATCATCATCATCATCATCATCATCATCATTTTCGTTATATCATGCACCTGGGCAAAATTGTGCAGTAGGTGAAGTGATCTTGAGTACCCCAACCTCTTCTTTCCTCAGTTTTCTTCATCTTCTCTATAGACAAATATCCACCACCTCCCACTTAAGGAGCCAAGTGCCCTTATAATAGTCTCTTCCTTCTTACTCAAGTAGAACCTGTTGAAAAAACTGTTGTGCTCATCCACACCAAGGTGCAAGTGATTGCTAAGGCAGAAAGCATAATCTCTTTCCCAGACATTTGCCTTCTGATATCAAAGAGGTCCTGTTGGACTTAAATCAACCAATGCATTTTGAACCATGGGGTTTCAGATATCATTGAGTAGGTCATTCTGAGGGCCAGAAGAACCCTTTTAGTATCCTTGAATCCTGCCACATAAGCAACTGTTTTGTGCTTTGTTCCTTTCCTTAGGGAGAATATTGTCCCTCTTGGTGTAGTTGGTATGAGGAGAGCTGATCGTTTGACCAATTGAGTCTCCCCTCCCCAGCCCAAATGATAAATTACAGAATGTGAGGCTCAGGTAACAGAGACAAGGAAGTATTGAGGTTGTAAACAAAGTCGGAAGAAGTGTTAACCCTTTTGCTACCCTTTTCCTATTTGTTCTCTGATCAAGATTGACGGAATTTAAAGGGCAGTCAACCCTTGCCTGGCCATCACTCAACCATACTGATGATAGTCTTTTAAAAATTAACAGAAATTAAGAGACTTGCCCAAGTCTATGACCCAAATCACCTTGGCCTTTTGTGTTCTGTAAGCGCGTGCCTCTCTACTAGTGCATACTCTGTGTGTGTGTATGTGTGTCCATTCATTCTTCCCACTGATGCTGTGTACTAGGCAGTTGAGATTTTTGTACCTACTATTCTCATGATGCCATCTCAGTAAGTACCTTTTTCATTGAATTAATTGTGTCAATCTATTAAAAGTTAATGCAACTGTGGGAACTGGTGAGCATTAATTTTAGGATTGAACCTGGGGTCAACCATCACCTTGGGAGCTCGATGTTCTAGTACCAGTCAAGAACCTCTAAAAATGGTTCTACATTAGTAAAGCAAAGTGCTCTGAGATTAAGTACCCAGAAAAATAGTATGGTCAATAAATGCTACAAGAGTTCTGAAGAGGGGGAGATCGATGCGTTTCTATTCTGCCTATTATGCAATGAAGGGTTGAATAAGCTAAGACTCTCTGTTGCCCAAGTTACGCTCAATAAATGCTAGATGACTGGAAGTTTTATACTTTTAGTTTAGTTAATATTTTGGGAAGGTTGAAGGGTAATTTTTTAAAATTTTGTTTTTTTGTTTGCACTGAATATGGTGACTATTGATGGTACACAAATAAGACTCTAAACTTCTTCCACCTATTACAGGGGTGCTTTGGGATAAGGATGTGAATGGGACATGGGATCCCCAATATATGAATGTAGATTAGAAATGTGGGCTCCCCATTGGTATTTTTTGGCCGGGGTTGAAGATTTATGGCTTTCCACTTTACTCCTTGGAGGCCATGTAGACCATGAGGTCTACCACATGGTTGCTATAACCATACTCATTGTCATACCAGAAAATGAGCTTGACAGATTGGTCATTGAGGGTAATACTAGTGCCAGCATCAAAGGTAGAAGAGTGGGTATCACTGTTGAAGTCACAGGATACAACCTGGTCCTCTGTGTAGCCAAAGATGCCTTTCAAGGGTCCCTCTGATGCTTGCTTCACCACTTTCTTGATAATATCATATTTAGCAGTTTTCTCCAGGTGGCAGGTCAGATCCACAACAGATACATTGGGAGTAGGAACACAGAAGGCCATGCCTATGAGGTTCCCATTCAGCTCAGTTATGACCTTGCCTACAGCCTTAGCGACACCAGTGGAAGCAGGGGTGATGTTTTGGGCAGCACCACGCCCATCCACAGCTTACCAGAGGGGCCATCTACTGTCTTCTGGGTAGCAGTAATGGCATGGACTGTAGTTATGAGTCCTTCCACAATGCCAAATTTGTCATGAATGACCTTGGCCAAGGGGGCCAAACAGTTGGTAGTTCAAGAAGCATTACTGACAATCTTAAGGGAATTATATTTCTCATGATTCACTCCCATCATGAACACTGGGGCATCAGCAGAAGGGGCAGAGATGATGGTCTGCTTGGCTCCACCCTTCAAATGAGCCCCAGCCTTTTCCATGATGGTAAAGACTCCAGTGGACTCTACAAAATACTCAACTCCAACATCTCCCCTTTTAACATTGGTGGGATCCCATTCCTGGAAGATGGTAATTATCTTTTCCATTGATCACCAGCTTCCCATTCTCAACCTTAACTGTGCCCTTGAACTTGCCATGGGTGGAATCATATTGAAACATATAAACCATGTAATTGAGGTCAATGAAAGGATCGTTGATGTCCACGATATCTACTCCACTTGAGGTGAATGCAGCCCTGGTCACCAGATGCCCAATAAGGCCAAATCCATTGACTCCAACCTTCACTATCTTGTTTCAGGGATGTGACTGAAGCAGTAGATCCTGGCACTGAGCTTAGGAGAAGAGCTGACAGCCAATGAAGAGTCATTTTTCTATGCCTTCAGTGTTATGCTGTGTGTAAATTTAGAGAAGGAACACAAGACCATGTTGGGGAGAAAATCAGTAGGGTTTAAAAGTCTAGTGTAAGAGTATAATTATGGTGTTTACAACAAAACTCACATATAGGGCTTTAAGTTTTAAAAACTGGCAGTATCAGGATCTAATAAATGGGTTTAAATGGAAAAAAATAAGTAATGGAATTGTTTTCTCTAGGTAAAAGTGATTAGTTATGCCTAGTTATGCACATACATCCACTTTGCATGCCTCTTAATATAACATATGCAAATCCATCTTTAATAGTGTGACTTGTTTGCCAATGTTGGATGCCAATTGTAAATAATTTCTATTTTTCATAGCATTTAGGAAACTTCAATATGGTACTTGCTGGCAGATAGATTCTCTCCTGGATACAGCAATAAATGAATTAATCATTAAATAAGCATCTTCTTTTACTCCTGGCATGTACCCTAGTATACCATCCTTTAGCATTTCAGCCAATTTATGATTATCTATGGCAACAGAGGATGGAAAGCACATAAATAATGTAAATTCATGGATAATCCAAAATATATCATATTGGCCCATAGTTTAAATTCTTTTTCTTACCAAATCTTTATCAGAAATTGTGCTGCCAGTTAGTCAAATGGATTGATAGTAATTTTACCCTTTCTCTCCCCACTTCTTCAGTCTTCCTATGCAATCTCTGGTGGAGTCATCACTATGCTGTGAAATAGTCAAGATCGTCAGAGGGATAGGGAGAGATTAATAAGGGACTTGGATAATTCTCAAGTGGATAATCAGCTGCTGAATGATGAAGAGTTATCCTTACTTCTAGGTAAGTGAAGGTGATCATGAAGATTAGAGTATCTTCCTCCTCATTTATTTGAACTTGTCCCATTTTCCCCACAGTCTTCACCTCTTCAGCTAGATAGGGCTTCAGCAGGGTGTGGTAGGAATTGACTTGGAGCCAGAGGCAGCTCTTCTACTTGCTAGCTGGGTCACTTTAAGCAAGTCATTTTCTTTCTCTTAAACTCACTTTCCTCAGTTGCAAAAGGAGTGTGTTTGATTAAATGATTTCTAAGATCTCTCCCAACTTTAACATTCTGTTTTCAGGAAGGCTACTACCCTATATTTTAAAATTAGACTCCATTGAATACTCTCTTTCAGTAACTTTTGATATTTGATTTGTTGCTGGATTCATGATTTCATCAGCATAGACATTCTTTTTTTTCCCAAATTTTTAAAAAAGATTTTGTTAAAAGTTTTGAATTTATATTCAATTCCCCCCCCTCCCTGGGATGGTAAGCAATCAGATATAGGTTATACATGTGCAATTATGTAAAACATTTCCACGTTAGTCATTTTGTGCAAGAAGACTTGAATTTAAAAAAATTAAAGAAAGTAAAAAATAGCATGCTTCAGTCTGTATTCAATCAATATCATTTCTTTTTTCTAAAGGGAGATAGTATGCTTCATCATTAGTCCTTTGGAATTCTCTTTGTTTGCTAGTTTTTTTGTGTTAAGTGTCTGAGGCCAGATTTGAACTCAGGTTCTCCTGATTCCAGGGCTGGTCCACTATTCACTGCACCCCCTAACTGCACCTTTCCAGGTTTTTCTGATCATTCTGCTTATCATTTCTTATAGCATGATAATATTCCATTACAACTGATGCCAGAACTTCTTTAGCCATTCCCCAATTGATGGACATTTATTTGATTTACAATTCTTAGACACCACAAAAAGAGCTGCTATAAATATTTTTGTACAAATAGGTCCTTTACCCCTTTTTATGTCTTTGGGATATAGATCTAGTAGGGGTATTGCTGGATCAAAGGGTATAAACAGTTTTATAGCCCTTTGGGCATAGTTCCAAATTGTTCTCCAGAATGGTTGGATCAGTTCACAACTCCACCAACAGTATATTAGGGTCCCAGTTTTCCCCCATCCTCTCCAACATCCAATATTTTCATTTTTTGTCATATTAGTCATTCTGATAGGTATGAGTTGGTACCTCAGAGTTGTTTTAGCTTGCATTTCTCTGATCAACAGTGATTTAGAGAATTTTTTCATATGAATACAGATTGCTTTGATTTTTTTGTCTGAAAACTGTCTGTTCATATCCTTTGATCATTTATCAATTGGGGAATGACTTGTACTTTTATAAATTTGATTCATTTCTTTATATATTTGAGAAATGAGGCTGTTATCAGAGATACTTGTTTCAAAATCCCCCCACCCTATTTTCTGCTTTCCTTATAATTTTGGTTGTCTTGGTTTTATTTGTGCAAAAACTTTTAAATTTTATATAATAAAAATTATACAGTTTCTATTTTGTAATGCTCTCTATATCTTCTTTGACCCTGTTCTCCCCTTATCCAAAAATCTGATGGACAAACTATTCCATGTTCTCTTGATTTACTTACTTTTATGTGTAAATCATGTACCTATTTTGACCTTACCTTGATGTATAGTGTGAGGTGTTGGTCTATACCTAGTTTCTGCTGTATTGTTTTCCAGTTTTCCCAGCACTTTTTGTCAAAAAATGAGTTTTTGTTACAAAAAGTTGGATCTTTGAATTTATCATATACTAGATTATTATGGTAATTTACTTTATTTATAATTTATACATATATATTTATAAAATATATTTTTATATTATTTATATTTATAATTATGAATTAATTTTTATTAGATTTATTATTAATTATTAATAAACAGTGTTTATAATAAATAAATGCTCCTATTTTATATATAATTTATATATTTATAATTATTAATATAGTAATTTACTATGAAGTAATTTGTACCTAATGTATTCCACTGACCCACCACTCCATTTCTTAACCAGTGCCGGATTGTTTTGATAATTCTACTGTATAATACAGTTTGAGATCTGGCATGGGTGGGCTATCTTCATTTGCATTTGTTTTCCATTGATTCCCTTGATATCTTTGAGCTTTTGTTCTTCCAGGTGAGTTTTACTATTTTTTTCTAATTCTATAAAATAATTTTTAATAGTTTGGTATGGCACTGAATAAATAGATTAATTTAGGTAGAGTTGTCATTTTTATTATATTGACTCAGCCTACTCATGAGCAATTGATATTTTAAAAATTGTTTAGACCCCACTTTATTTGTGTGAAAAGTGTTTGATAGTCATGTTCATATAGTTCCTGGGTTTGTCTTGGCAGGTCTCCCAAGTATTTTATATTGTCTACAGTTATTTTCAAAGGAATTTCTCTTTCTATCTCTTGCCACTGGACTTTGTTGATAACATATAGAAATGTTGATGATTTCTATTGGTTTGTTTTATATCCTACAACTTTGCTAAAGTTATTAATAATTTCAAGTAATTTTTTAGTTGATTCTCTATGATTTTCTAGGTATAGCATCCTATCATCTGCAGAGAGTGATAGTTTTATCTCCTCGTTGCCTGTTCGAATTCCTTTAATTTATTTTTTTCCTTTTATTGCTATAGTTAACATTTCTGATAGAATATTAAATAATAGAGGTTATAATGGCCATTTTTGCTTCACCCCTGATTGTATTGGGAAAGCTTCTAGCTTATCTTAATTACAGATAATGCTTGCTGATGGTTTTAGATAAATGTTACTTATTTTTAAGGTAAGCTCTATACTCTCTAGTGTTTTTAATAGGAGTAGATGCTATATTTTATTAAAGACTTTTTCTGCATCTATTGAGATAATCATATGATTTCTGTAAGTTTTATTATTGAAATGGTCAATTATGCTGATAGTTTTCCTGATATTGAACCAGCTCTGCAGCTCTGGTATAAATCTCACCTGGTCATAGTGTATGATCCTTATGATATGTTGCTGTAATCTCTTTGCTAGGATTTTATTTAAAAAATTTTCAGCAATATGCATTAGGGAAATTAGTCTAGAATTTTGTTTCTCTGTTTTTCCTTGTTCTGATTTGGATATCAGTGCCATATTTGTGTCATAAAAGGAATTTGATAGGACTCCTTTACCTAGTTTTCCAAATAGTTTATATAGTATTGAGATTAAGTGTTCTTTAAATGTTTGGTAGAATTTACTTATGAATTCATCTAGTCCTGGGGATTTTTTCTTAGGAAGTTCATTGATGACTTATTCAATTGTTTTTTCCCTCTAATATTGGGTTATTTGAGTATTTTATTTCTTCTGTTAATCTGGGTTATTTATATTTTTGTAGATATTCATTTCATTTAGATTGTCAAATTTATTGACATATAATTGGGTAAAATAGCTCCTAATAATCATCTTAATTTCTTTTCATTGGTGGTGAATTCACCTCTTTCATTTTTGATGCTAGTAATTTGGTTTTTGTCTTTCCTTTTTAAAATAAAATTAACCAGTGATTAATCAATATTTTTGGGGTTTTTTTCCCCCACAAAACCAGCTTTTAGTTTTATTTGTTAGTTTTATGGTTTTCTTACTTTCCATTTTATTAATCTCTCCTTTGATTTTTCAGGATTTCCAATTTCATGTTTATATGAAGATTTTTAATTTGTTCTTTTTCTAGGTTTTTTTTCATTCCATGCCCAATTCACTGATCTGCTTTTGCTCTATTTTATTGATGTAAACAATTAGAGATATGAAATTTCTCCTAAGTACTGCTTTGGCTGCATCCCATAAATGTTGGTATGTTGTCTCTTTGTTGTCATTTTCTTTAATGAAATTATCAGTTGTTTCAATAACCTGTTCAATGACCTACTTGTTTTTTTAGCATTAGATTATTTAATTTCCAACTAATTTTTAATCTCTTTCCATTGTCCATTATTGGACATAATTTTTATTGCATTAGGATCTGAAACAGATGTGTCTGCTTTTCTGCATTTGGTGGTGAGGTTTTTATAACCTGATTAATTTTTATATTTTATATTTTTATATATTAATTTATATCCTGGTAAATTTTTGTGTAGAAGCCATGTACTGCTGAGAAAAAGGTACGTTTCTTTCTATTCCCATTCAAGTTTTTCCAGAGATTTATCGTATCTAACTTTTCCAGAATTTTGTTTACCTCCTCTACTTCTTTATTGTTTATTTTTTAGTTAGATTTATCTAGTTCTGAGAGGGAAAAATTGAGGTCCCCCACTGATATATCTTTTATTTTATTTTCTATTTCCTCCTGTAACTCATTCAACTTCTCCTTCAAAAATTTAGATGCTATGCCATTTGATGCATGAACATTTAGTATTGAAATGACTTCATTGTCTACAGTACTTTTCAGCAAGATATAATTTCCTTCATCTCTTTTAATTAAATCTGCTTGTGCTTTGTCTGAGATCATGATTGCTACACCTGCATTCTTTGCTTCAGTTAAAGCACAATAGATTCTGCTCCAGTCCCTTACCTTTGTGTGTATCTCTGCTTCAAATGTGATTCTTGAAAACAACATATTGTAGAATTCTGGTTTAATTCTGGTTTCTATTCTGCTATTTACCTCCCTTTTGTGGGTAAATTCATCCCATTCATAGTTATAGTTATGATAACTGTGTATTTCCTTCCATGCTATTTTTTTGCTTGTTTATCTCCCTCTCTTTTCTCCCACCTTTTCCCTCCTCAAAAGTATTTTACTTCTGATCACTCCCTTCCCCACTCTACCCTTCCTTTTATCAGTCCCCTCTTGTTCTTCTGTTATCCCCATCCCTTTTTACTTCCTTATAGGATAAGATAGACTTACATATCCAACTGAGTGTGTATGTTATTCCCTTTTTGAGCCAATTTTGATGAGAATAATGTTAAGCTTTGCTTGACTCTCTCCCTCCCCCCACCATCTAATAGCTCTTTCATGACTCTATTATATGGGATAATTTACCTCATTCAATCTTCCCCCTCCTTCTTCCAGTGCAATTTTCTTTCTCATGCCTTTATTTATGTATTCATTTATTTATTTATTTATTTAGTATCATCCCATCAAACTCACCTTCTAACCACACCTTCTGTCTACATATACTCCTTCTAATTACTTTTATAGTAATAAAGTTGAGTTACAAATATTATCTGGACATAGAAATATAAAGTTAAACCTTATTGTATCTTTATATTTTCTCTTTCTTGTTTCCTTTTTACCTTTTTATGTCCTTTGAGTCTTATATTTGGAGATCAATTTTTTTATTCAACTCTGGTCTTTAATGAGAAATGTTTGAAAGTCCTCCATTTTGTCCTATGAAAGATTATATTAAATTTTGCTGAATAGATGATTCTAATCCCAACTTCTTTGTGTTCTGGTATATCATATTCTAAGCTCTCAGGTTCTTTAATGTGGAAGCTGCCAAATACTGTATAATCCTACTCTATCTCTACAATATTTGAATTATTGCTTTTTGACTGCTTGCAATACTTTCCCTTAATCTGTAAGCTTTGGATTTTGGCTGTGATGTTCCTGATAGTTTTCATTTTGGAATCTCTTTCAGGTGGTGACCAGTGGATTCTTTCAGTTTCTATTTTGTCCTCTGGTTCTAATGGTAGATTTCTTTGATAATTTTTTGGAAAGATGTTGTCAAAGATTGTTTTTGATCATGGCTTTAAGGTAGTCCAATAATTCTTATATTATATCTCATGGATCTGTTTTCCAGGACAGGTGTTTTTCAAATGAGAAATTTCACATTTTCTTCTTTTTTTTTTACTTTTAAAATTTTATTTTATTGAATCATGATGTCTCTTAGAGTCATTAGTTTTCACTTGTTCAATCCTAATTTTTAAGGAATTATTTTCTTCCGTGAGCATTTGTATTTCCTTTTCCTTTTGGCCAATTCTATTTTTTAGGGAGTTAGTTTCTTCAGTAAATTTTTTCTATATGTTTTCCCATGTTTTGACTTTTTTTCATGATTCTCTTGCATTACTCTCTTTTGTTTTCCCAATTTTTCTTCTACTTTTCTAATTTGCTTCTCTAAAATCCTATTTAAATTCTTCCAGGAATTCTTTCTGGGCTTGAGACTAAATTACATTTTTCTTTGAGACTTCACATATAGTCATTTTGACACGATTGTCCACCTTCTAAGTTTATACCTTGATCCTCTCTATCACCACAGTAACTTTTATACTCAAGACCTTTTTTGCTAATTTTTTTATGCCTTTCTTTTGGTGACTTGGGGTTTTTATGTGAGAGTTGAGCTCTGGTCCTGTACTGTCCCAAGTTTTTGTGCTGGGGTTTTGGGTCTTACTGCTGGCTTTCACTGGGTTTTCAGACTTAGATACTTGTTTTTCTGGAGGAGATGCTTCCCTTCTGGCTTGTATTGTGGGGTGAGGTTTCCCCGTTTGCCTCCCCTGGGTGTGAGGTTTAGCTGCTTACCTGTTCCAGGGCTGGGGCCTTGTTGCTAGGTTGCTATGGAAACAGGGTCTCTCTCCTGGAAGGCCCCAGGGGAATGGTCTTGCTGTTGGCAAGCTCCAAGCTGGGTTTTCACTCCTGGTCAGAAGTGGGGTCAAAGTCTTGTTGGTGGCTTGTCCTGGGAGTGGGGTCACTGGGGTGGGCCTTGCTTTGCTACACAGACTGCTCACTTGCCTACAGGTTTGCTGGTTTGCAGGAGGCTGGGGCCTTGTTAATGGATTGCCACAAGCTTGGAGGCTTGCTTCAGGCCGCCTGCTATGAGGCTGGCTGCTGCAGCTCTTGGACCTTGCTCCCCTCCCACCTCGGTGAGACACACCTTTTCTGAGGGGTTGGTAATCTGCTTCCCATTAGCTAGTTGTTTGGAGTGGAATTTTGGAGGGCTTCAGAGGGTTCCTTCCTCAATCTGCCATCTTGGTATTGGAAGTACTATGAACATTCTTATAATCTATGCAGATGGTAAATTTTCACCCTTTCATGCTATTACCCTCCCTCCCGAACTACCTTGTATTTAACTACTTTGTGTTTCTTCATATTTATTCTCATTATAATTATTCTTCATGTATATAAGCAAATATATTTATATAGGATATATTTATATGGATTTGTAGCTATACATACATACACACACCCACATCTATATAGTTGTTGTCTCCCTGTTAGAATGTAAGCTCCTTGTGAATAGGAATGGTTATGTTCATTGTATTAGCACAATACCTGGCAAATAGTACATGCTTAATAAATACTTATTGATTGATTCTTCATCTTGTGTAGTTCTTATCCATATAGTTATACAAATCCCCCATAAATAATTCATGTAATAACTTGGAAGAGAGGCAATGGCTTCTTTTCATTCTATCAGTGTTTAAGCTATACACAGAGCTTATGCCATCTATCTGTTGTCCCTGTGGCTGTGAAACCGGCCCATTTCCATTTCTGATCTTATATACATACTTTGGATGCTTCTGATGCCTACCTACATAATTAATACTTGTTGATGAATTGATTGACTATATGAACAAAAGCGTAGAGATGGGAGAGGGCAGGATGAGAAAAGAGGATGGAGAGTTTGATGGAGAGAATAGAGGATGGAGAGTGTAGACTATGTGATAGAGGGAGTCTAACATAAATCCAGATAGGTGGTCTAGAGCTAGATTATGGAAAGTTGCGAATTCCAGGAAGAGGTTATATTTTATTCTGTAGGAAATGGAAAACTCCTTAAGGGTTATAAGTAATGAATGGAATGATGTGTGCAGAACAGTTTGTTTAAAAGATAGCGTGGGTATCCATGTGATGAATGAATTTGAATAGGATATCCTGGAGGCAGGGACATCAGTTATGAAGCAAGTGCTACTCGGTGTAGACCAAAAAATACAATTTTTAAAGCATGAGATAGTGGATAGGATGCTGATATTGAAGTAAGGAAGATATGGGTTCAAATCTTTGCCTCAGACACTGAGCAAGCCATTTAACGTCTCTTAACCTGAGGCTCTTCGTCTATAAAATGCAGACAATAATAACAATAGCAAGTACCTCACAGAGTTATGGTGAATATCCAACAATAAGATAATGAATATAAACTGTGTTACCACCCTTAAAATATGATATAAATATGAGCTATTTTTATTATTATTTCTCTCTATTGTTTTGGATTTTCCAGGAGATAATGAAATCCACCAGTTCCATTCTACCTCTACCTTGTGCTTCACTAGCAGGGAGGATGTTTTGACTAATGTGTGTGTCAGTAATGATAATCACTTGTAGTAATTAATGAAATGCCAAGATCCATGAGCCACCTGGGCAGCTTGCTGAATAAGAGTATCAGGGGAAGAGTTGCTCAGACAGCTGAGTTTCATTTGAAAAATAACTTCCGGATCCATGTACCCCAGAGGTTGCAAATTAGCATTCTGTGCTCTGCAAAGATTGACCAGACAAGTACAGTCTGTAGTGAAAACTCCAAGGTTAGATGGATATGGAGAAAAGGGCAACCAAGCAGAGACAGGGAGTGTTATTGTGGTGGAAAGGTTATGGAAAATAAGATTGGATCACTGAATAAGTCAATTTACACTTACTTACACCCAACTTTGTTTCTATTTGGTTTGGTTTTGCAGACATATTGTGAACTGAGTTCCTACCTAACTAGATCTAAATTACAGGTTACATCTCAGGGTTTTGGTTTTGGGGTTTTTTTAATGTAAAGACCCAGAACATTTCCCAGGGAAAAAATAATAACAAATTAGAATGAAGACAGAAGCTGTTGCCAAAAAGTCTGATAGAGGTTTCCCCCTCCCTCATACAGACCAGCTATACATTACCTTGTTGTCTCTGCTCCTTTATAATTTTTTTTTCATGAATGTTTGCCAGAGATTATTATCATGCTGTTTCTTGTTGAGGCTAGAGTACCAGTTTATCAAAATGTCAGCATAAAGACCAAGAGTGGAGCAAATTTGCTTCAATATGGGTAGGCTGTACATTCACTGTCGGTAAGGAAATCCACTAGAATGCAAAGGGCATGGCCAACTGAAAGCATTTTTTAATAATTGTGACTGAATGGGTGCAAGGTTAACCCAGTGTGAATAAACTTTAATCCTGTGCCTTGTTAAATTTCTCAGTTTTAATAATTGGGGCCATTATTTATGATATGATTCCAGTAGCTGTGATGACTCTCAGGGAAATCATACATCAATTCCTATTCATTTTGCTAATTTCATTTGCTGAAACCCAACATCTTTCTCCCTTTTGAATGTTAATGATTGTGTGCCCAGGGATAACTTTAATGACATCTTCAAAGTTTAATTATAATCTATGGTTTTTCCCGGCCCCCAAGTTATCATGAATACATCCTAACATTGAAAATATTTTACTATATTGTGCATTGTAACAGAAATGCAATGTGTATATACATACACACACATATATGCATATGTATGTGTCTATAATACTGTTCAGTCTAGGATGTGAACACAGAGAAGCAGCAATATGAGGGAGACCTTTAGTTGCTGGGATTTTGCAGTCTTTGCAAAGGATGAAAGGTTGAAACTCCTAAGGCTCCTGAAAGGGAGGGTTCCTAGTTCCCCTCAAATCTAATTATCAGAAAGGTAAGCATCTTGCTTGCATGATTATCTCGATCAACTCACATCCTAATCCACTTCTTCACTTTACCCTCCACTTGATATATGGATTTCTGTCTTATCACTGGGAAAAACCTCTAAGCCTGTACCATAGTATAAGAGGTTCTTTAAAAAATCTCAGTTACCTCCTTCCCTGCAGAAGCTTTAGTAGACTGGATTAAGCTTGCTTATTTTTTTTCTTGAGATTCTTTACTGCAAAGCAGTGACTCAGCTGGTATGCGTGTGTGCGTGTGTGTGTGTGTGTGTGTGTGTGTGTGTGTGTGTGTGTGTGTGCTAGGATGTTGACAAGATCTGGATGTGTTGCTGTGGTGGCTGCTTTAGCACAGGGCTTACAAATTAGAGGAGCTTTTTATAAGTGTCATAATCATTGATCAGGCAAACACTCTTTGGCTCTGTATAGAGAGTAGGAAGGTGATGAATCTGGGAGTCTGGTATCTAGGTTGTGGTCTCAGCTATAGCACTAACAGATGACCTTGGTACATTGCATCACTTCTTCAGTGTTACACCTGTGAGCTAAGTTGAGAATACTTGTTGTTTTTCTTTTTCTTCATATGCTGGAGACAATCATGACTGTTTTTGCAAAGCCCACTGGATTATTTGGCCAGCAGAAATGTTGGCCAATAAATACAAAATAGTTTGTCCTAAATTTTTTTTATGCAAAGAATGGCCTATTTTCACTCAACTCCACATTCATAATTTTGTAAAAACTGCATGTGCACAGGATACCAACAATGGGTCTCTAGCTCCTAACTGAAAAGGAAAAAAGTTGCAGTGTGATTTATGTACTCTTGTCAAAGAAGGAAATGCTATGCTAGACTCTTTGAAAATATGTCTTTTGGAAAGGCAAAGCCAAGATGGCAGAAAAAAGACAGACATTTGCCTAAGCTATCCCCGATTCCCCTCAAAACAACTTTAAATAATGCCTCAAAACAAATTCTGGAGTGGCAGAACCTAAAAAAGGACAGGATAAAATCATTTTCCAGCCCAAGTCAACTTAGAAGGACAGCAAGAAACATCTATTGTACCAGGGTGAGAATGGAGTGGTTCATTGTGGGCTGTACCCCATCAAACCAGATCTTTGGGGTGACTGAATCGTCAGCAGCAGATTTTGGAGCTCTCAGCACACAAACAGTAAGGGAGTCAGACACTAGTCAGAAGGAGATTACAGGGGTCCTTCTCCTGGCAAAGAGTGCAGGCAGGACTATTTTGTAAATACCCATATGTGAGTCTGGATCACAGTCCTGGGTCACAGTCCCAGGGTGAGGAGGAGCACTAGCAGACCAGATATGCAAATGCCTGTGGCTGTAGGAGAGTGGGGAATTCTGGTCAGAGTTCTGGGAAGGAAAAGAATGCTTGTGGTCACTCACAGACCAGAGCACAGTCCAGGACAGTAGTAAATACACCTTTCTGTAGATCATACTACCTTGGAAGAACTGAAAAAATTACACACCCCCAGGACCAATTTTGAAAATAGCTACGCAAAAACCCTGAAGCATAAGACAATGTCCCATCCACCCTGGAACAAAACCCAACTTTAACATATCAAGTTAAAAGTCAAGAAATAGTTTGGGAAAATGAGCAAACAACAAAAAAGATCCTGACAATAGAAAGTTACTGTGGTGACAGGGAAGATCAAAATACATACTCAGAAGAAAACAACAAAGTCAAAACTGCTACATCCAAAGCCTCAAAGAAAAATGTGAATTGGTCTCAGGCAAAAAAAAAAAAAATCCTGGAAGAGCTCAAAAAAGAGTTTAAAAATCAAATGCAAGAAGTAGAGGAAAAATTAGGAAAAGAAATGATAGTGATGCAAGAAAATCATGAAAGAAGAGTCAACAGTTTAGTAAGAAAAGCACAGGAAAAAGAAACAGAAGAAAATAACACCTTAAAATCAGAATAGGCCAAATGGAAAAGAAGGTACAAAAGCTCACTGAAGAAAATAATTCCTTAAAAATTCAAATTGATCAAATGGAAGCCAATGACTCTATGAGACATCAAGAAACAATAAAACAAAATCAAAAGAATGAAAAAATAGAAGAAAATGTAAAATATCTCTTTGGAAAACAACTGACCTAGCAAACAGATTAAGGAAAGATAATTTAAGAATTATTGAAGAGCCTGAAAGCTGTGATTTAAAAAAAAAAAGATCCTAGACATCATCTTTCAAGAAATCATCAAAGAAAACTGCCCTGATATTCTAAAACCAGAGGGTAAAATAGAAATTGAAAAAATCTATTGAGATTACCTCCTGAAAGAGATCCCCAAATAAAAACTTCTAGGAATATTATAGCTAAATTCCAGAGCCCTCAGGTCAAGGAGAAAGTATTGCAAGTGGTCAGAAAGAAATATTTCAAATATTATAGAACCATAGTCAGGATAACACAACATTTAAGAATTGAATTAAAGAATCAGAAGGCTTGGAACATGATATTCTGGAGGACAAAAAAAAGCTAAGATTACAACCAAGAATCACTACCCATAAAAACAGAGTACATCCCTTCAGGGGAAAAAGTGGAAAATTCAATGATATAGAGGACTTTTGAGCATTCCTGATTAAAAGACCTGAGCTGAATAGAAAATTTGACCTTCAAATACAAGACTCAAGAGAAGCATAAAAAGGTAAACAGGAAAGAGAAATCATAAGGAATTTAAAAAGTTTAACCAGTTTACATTCCTGCTTGGGAAAGAACTTTATCATTATTAAAGCAGTTAGAAGGAGTTTATATAGCAGAGTGCATGGGTATGAGTTAAATATAATAGGGTGATTACCTAAAAAAATAAAATTGAAGTGAAAAAAGGAATGCATTAGGCAAAAAGGAAAGGGAGAGGTAGAATGGGGTAAATTATGTCACATAAAAGAGGTGCAAACGAGCTTTTGCAGTGGAAGAGAATATGGGAGAGATAGTAGAGTGGGAAAGAACTTGCACTTTAATCTCATCATAATTAGCTCAAAGAGGGAATAGCATACACACTCAGTTGGTATAGAAAACTATCTTACCTACAGAAAAGTAGAAGGGGAAGGAGATAAAAAGGGTTGAGGCTGATGGAATGGAGGGAAAATTCGGGAAAGTGGTAGTCAGAAGTAAAACACTTTTGAGGATGGACAGGGTGAAAGGAGAGAGAGGGTAGGATAAATGGGAAAAATATAATGGAGGGAAATACACAGTACATAATCATAATGCTGAAATTTTTTTCAAGTTTCTTTGATAAAGGTCTCATTTGTCACCTATATAGAAATCTGAATCATTTATAAAAATAAAAGTCATTCACCAATTGATATGATCAAATATGGTCAAATGATATGAACAGGCAGTTTTTAGACAAAGAAATCAAAGCTATCTATAGTCATATGAAAAAAAATGTTCTTAAACACTGTTGATTAGAGAGATACAAATGGAAGCAACCCCTAGGTATTCCTCCCACCCCCACATGTAAGATTGGCTAATATGACAGAAAAGGAAAACGATAAATGTTGGAAAGGATGTGGGGAAATTGAGACGCTACTGGTAGAATTGTAAACTGATTCAACCATTCTGGAGAGCAATTTGGAACTATTCCCAAAAGGCCACAAAACCATGCATACCCTTTGACCCAGCAATACCACAGGTAAGTCTATATTCCAAACAGGTAAAAAACAAAATGGAAAAGGAAAGAGAGAGACAGAGAGACAGACAGAGAGAGAGAGAGAGAGAGAGAGAGAGAGAGAGAGAGAGAGAGAGAGAGATTTACAGCAGCTCTTTTAGTGGTGGCAAAGAATTAGGAATTGAGGGAATGCCCAACAGTTGGGAATGACTGAACAAGTTATGATATATGATTGTGATGGAATACTATTGTGCTATAAGAGATGATGAGCAGGATGCTGTAGCAGCAAGCACCCCAAGCGTCCTCAGGGTTTGCAGCTACCACAGGTTCTTGGATCTGCTTTGTTAAAGGAAAGCAACTCAAAATGGGTTAACAAGCTTACTTTAATCAGTCAGACATATATCGTTTACCTTGTTCAGGGGAAAAAGGCCAGCACCCCAAACTTCAAAATATACAGGCATAATTATCAAGACAGAAACATCAAGTAGACAGATTTCCAAACTGCCCAACCATTACATCCATACCCAGTCAACATCTGGGTTTCCACATTCTGGGTTTTTCAAAGCCGGGGGACTCTCAACAACGGCTTCCCAGAATTCAGATCAAATCACAGAACACTTCTCAAAGTGAGTCCCAAAACAAAGCTACACATCAGGGCTTATATAGCCTTCTCCTGGCTCAGAGAATGTAACAACCTTATTGACCCACTGGCCAATCAAAAAGTATCTACTGAAAAACAAGCCTCCCTCCCCAGGCTTCTGGTGCACA
>NW_027186492.1:12065994-12122058 GCF_028583685.1 Petaurus breviceps papuanus | reverse complement strand
CCCCAGGCTTCTGGTGCACACTTAGCCTAGGGGCAGGGAAGATCTTTAAAATTTACATTTCCATTACAGATGCTCTCAGAAAAAAACCTGGAAAGACTTACATGAACTGATACAAAGCAAAATGAGCAGAAACAGGAGAACATTGTACATTGTAACAGCGATATTGTATGATGTTCAACTATAAATTACTTGGCTATTCTCAGCAATACAACGAACTAAGATAATTCCAAAGGATTTATGATGAAAAATATTATTCAGATAAAGAACTGATGGAATCTGAATTTCTTTTGAAGCATACTTTTTAAAACTTCCTTTACTTTTTCTTTCTTTTTTTTTGGTCTGTTTTTTCTTTCACAACATGACTAATATGGAAATATTTGCATGACTGAACAGGTATAACCTATGTCAAATTGTCCTCTCAATGAAGGGAGTGATGAGGGAAAGGGAGGGAAAGCATTTGGAACTGAGAAATATTTTAAATGAATGTTAAAAATTGTTTATATATGTAATTGGGGAAAAATAAAATAGTAAATAAAAAAAGAAAATGTAACTGTTAAAGAGTAAAACAAAAGATGTTTGACAAATGTAATGACTCATAAGTACCCTAAGCTTAGTTAGTAAAACATTACTACCCTACATATAAAATGTATGCTTCTTGATCTAATTGTCAACTGCTTATTACCTTAGGATTCTCAGTACTATATTAGGTGCCTGGGGTGAGGACCAGAGCCTAAAGAAGTTATATCTTTTATGAAATTGTAGATCTGAAGTTGGTTGTCTTCTAGTCTAATCCCCTCATTTTTCAAATAAGGAAAATAAGAGTCTCATGGAAGATAAGTGACTTATTCAAGGTCACACAAATAGTAATTGTTAGAGTTAGGATGTGAAACCAATTCCTCTGACTATGTAAGTCATCAAATCTGTCCCTCAAAAAATTGATAGTTTTGTTTCCTCTTTGCTTTTGCTTATTCCTTCAATTTCTTTTTCTTATTTTATTGCTATAGCTAGCATTTCTAGTAATGGTGATAATAGATAAACTTGCTTCACACATGATCTTATTGACAAGGCTAATAATACTAATAACTAGCATTTATATAGAGGTTACTATGTGCCAGTCACTGTGCTAAGTGCTTTATAATTATTTCATTTGATCCTCACAATATCCCTGGGAGGTAGGTGTATTATTATCCTCATTTTAAAGATAAGGAAACTAAGGCAAAAAGAGGTAAAATGACTTGCCTAGGGTCACACGACTAGTACCTATCTGAGGCTAGATTTGAACTTTTTTATTTCTAACTTCAGGCCTGGTACTCTATCCGCTGCACCACTTAGCTGCCTCATTCTATCTAATCCCTATGACAGATAATGCTTGATTTTGGCTTTAGATATATACTATCTATCTATCAATCTATCTATCTATGTGAATGTGTGTATATATGTGTATACATGTATATGTATGTATGCACACATACATACATATATTCCTTATCATTTTATGAGAAATCCTGTTTATTCCTACACTTTCTAGTATTTTTTTAAGCAAGGGTGGATGTTATATTTCGCCAAAAGTTTTTTCTGTATCTATTGAAATAATAAAATGATTTTGGTTGTTTTTGTTATTAACATGGTCACTTATGCTTATAGTTTTCTTAATTTTGAACCAGCCTAGCATTTCTGGTAAAAATTCAGCATGGTCATTGTGTATGATCTTTGTAATATACTTCCGTAATTTCCTTGCTAGTATTTAATTTAAAATTTTTGCATCAATATTTATTAGGGAAATTGATTTACAGTTTTCTTTCTCTGTTTTGTCTTTCTCTGGTTTAGGCATCAAGAACATATTTGTGCCATGAAAAGAACATGGTAGGATTCCTTCTTTAATTTTTTTTTAACAATTCATATAGTATTGGAATGGATTATTTTTTAAGTGTTTGGTAGAATCTTCTTGTAAATCTATCTGGTCCTAGATTGTTGTGTTGTTTTTTTTTTCTTAGTGAGTTCATTTATGGCTTGTTCAATTTATTCTTCTAAGATACAGTTAAGTATGCTGTTTCATTTTTGGTTTATCTGAACAGTTTATATTTTTGTGATCATTATATTAAGATTGTCAGTTTTATTGGAATATAGTGGGGCATTTCCTCTTCATTGTCTATGAATTTGCCTTTTTCATTTTCCTATGGGTGATTTGATTTTCTTCTTTATTTTTAAAATCAAATTAGCCAATGGTTTTTTTAAGATCCTACTTTTATTAATTAGTTTTTTTTACTTTAAATTTTGTTAATTTCTTCTACAATTTTTAAGATTCTATTTTGGTGTTTAAGGTTTTTAATTTGTTGCCTTTCTAATTTTTTTTAGTTGAATGCCATATTTATTGATCTGCCCTTTTTCTCTTCTATTGATGTAAGCATTAGATGTGTAAAATTTTCACCTAAGTGCTACTTTGTTCATATTCCACAACTTTTGGTATGTTGTCTTCTTATTACTACTTTTACTGAAACTGTTGATTATTTCTGTGACTTGTTTTTTGAACCATACATTCTTTAGGATTGTTATTTATTTTCCTATTAATTTTTAATCTATGCTTCCAAGGCCCTGTATTGAATGCAATTTTATTGCATTACAGTTATAAACATATATATTTAATATTATTACTTTTTTGCATTTTTTGTGAGATTTTTATTTTCTAATAAATGTATGGTCAATTTTTGTGAAGGTGTCATGACCAGTTGAGAAATAGGTTTACCTCTTTTTATTCCATTCAATATTCTGCAGAAGTCTATCACATCTGATTTTTCTAAAGTTTTATTCATCTCCTTAACTTCTTTCCTATTTATCTAGGTCTAAAAGGGGGCAAAATTTCCTCTTGTAACTTATTTAACTTTTCCTTTAAGAATTTAGATGCCATGTCATTTGGTACCTATAGGTTCTGTGCTGATATTAATTCGTTGTTTCTGTTACCTTTTAATAAAAGGTAGTTTCTCTGTTTATTCCTTTTAATTAGACCTATTTTTGCTTTTGTTTTGTTTGAGATCATGATTGCCATCTCTTCCTTTTTTACTTTAACTGAAGCATAATAGATTCTGCAATAGCCCCTTATTTTGTGTAACTTTCTGTTTTAATTGTGTTTCTTATAAACATATCCTTGGATCTTGGTTTCTAATATATTTTCCTATCCATATGGCAGAGTCCATCCCATTCACATTTACAGTTATGATTACTAAATGTGTAGTTCCCTTCATCCTATTCTCTTATACCTATCCCTTTTTTTTAGTGTCCCCTCTTCAAGTCTTTTCTACTTTTGACTGTTGCTTCTTTTAATCTATCTTTCCCCTTCTTCTCTCTCTCTCCCCTACCCTTTTAATGCTTTTCCCTCCTATTTCCCAGTTCAGATGAGAGTAAGTTTCAAATGTTGTCAAATCACCACCACCACCGCTGCCTCCAACTGTTTCCATCCAGGGAAGGGCAACCTGTGGCTTTGAGGTCATATGTGACCTTCTAGGTCCATAGGTGAAGTCTGTTGATTGCATCCAATTTTTACAGAACAAATCTTTTGATTAAGACCTTGAGGACTTCTCCATCCCTGATGAACTCTTCCTTTCAAGTGCCATTTATCTGAGATAATTTTCACTGTTTTTCTTTCTTACCCCATCCCCCAGTTCATTCTTCTTCCCTATATTTTCATTCTAATTTTGAGGTCACCCAAACATAATAGACTCATACCTAGGTTTTCTTTCTAATTAGATTTCTTTTCTAAAACCTCTACAAATCATAAAATACAGAGGGGCTATGTGTATCATCCTTGCATATAATAATGTAAACAGTTTAACCTTTTTATTTGCACTCTTATTTACCTTTATATTCTTCTTTTGAGTCCTGTGTTTGACCGTTAAATTTTATATTCAAATCTGGTCTTTTCAACAGGAATGCTTGAAAGTCTTCTGTTTCATTAAATATCCATCCCCACCTCCAACCTCTCCCATAGAATCATACTAGATTTTGCTTGTTAGATTATTCTTGGTTGTAATCCTAGATTCTTTGCCCCCTAGAATATTATTATATTCCTCCTTTCCTTTATAATGGTGGCTGCTAAGTCTTGTTTGACTCTGATTATAACTCCATGATGCTTGAATTCTTTCTTTTTTGACTGCTTACAATATTTTCTCCTTGACCTTTGAGTTCTAGGAAGTTTTCATTTTGGTCTTTCTTTCAGGAGGTGACCAGTGCATTCCTTCAATTTCTACTTTGCTTTCTGGTTCAAAGATATCTGGGAGGTTTTCTTTATAATTCCTTCAACTATGATATCTAGGATCTTTTTTTTGGACATTGGTTCCAGGTAGAACAATGATTCTAAAATTACCTCTCCTTTATCTATATCATAGATCAGTTGTTTCCCTTCAGATATTTCATGTTTTCTCTATTTTTCAGTCTCTTAGCATTATTTTATTATTTCTTGTTGTCTTGTGGAGTCATTAGTTTCCAGTTGGCCAATTCTATTTTTTAGAAGTTAATTTCTTCAGTGAGCTTTTGTAACTTTTCCCCCTAGATTATTCATTGTTTTCTCATATATTTCTTCCATAGTTCTTGACTCTTTTCCCATTCTTTACTACTCTCAAATGGTTTTATTTTTTTTCTTTTTGGAGGGGGGAAGATAGGGCAATTGGGGTTAAGTGACTTGCCCAAGGTCACACAGCTAGTTTTCATGTCAAGTGTCTGAGGCTGGATTTGAACTCAGGTCCTCCTGACTCCAGGGCTGGTGCTCTATTTACTGTGCCACCTAGCCACCCCTTTCAAATGGTTTTCAATATAATTTCTTTAGCTCTTTCTTTAACTCTTATAAAAATTCTTCTTAGGTCCAGTCTGCATTTCCTTTAAGACTTTGCTTGTAGATGTTTTCAAGTTATAGTCTTTTTCTGTATTTGAGCCTCAAACTCTCTGTAACCATAGTAGTTCTCTGTGGTCCGGTTCTTTTTGTTTGTTTGTTTGCTCATGTTTCTAGCCTACTTCTTGACTTTGGACTTTATGTTAGTGTTGGACTCTGTTCACTTCTGGCTAGGGGTACGGGTGGGGTGATGTCTGTCATGAGCTTCTTTTGTTATGTCCTTCTGCTACTTTCACAGTTCAGTCTGGAAGCCTGCAACTTTTTGGTGCTTCCAAAGTGGTGTGATCTTTGGAGAGATCTATTCACTGCCCAACTGGACTGAATTCTGCAAGTTGGGTGTTTTGGCTTGCTGCAGGACACAGCCACTCTTGGACTGCTGGGAGATTCTGCAGTTTCAGAGTCACTGAACTGTTGCTTTCCCTCTGGTCTTGGTTTCCTGCCCTGATTATCACACTGTAGGCTTCTGTGCTGGTCTAAAGGTTAGAAATGAGTTTCCACTTGAGTCCCAGGCTCAGAGCCACACAACTAACTTTCTGGAATTTGTTCTGTGATCATTACTCAGCTAGGCCCCATACTTATAGTCATTCCTCTCCACTCTGGTTCTGTGACCTGGAACTGGGTAACAGATGACAGAGCTGACTCTTAGCATTCCTTCTTGCTCATAGCACCACTTCAGGAGTCCGCTAGGGCTTCTTACCCTATTGTTTAGTCTCAACCCCCTGCACATCTTCAGGATCTAGAACATTCCTTGCCACTGTCATGTTTGCCTACTGGGCCCTCCTGAACAAGCCAGTGCCTACAGATCTCTCTATTTTCCTACTCTGGAGTAGAAAAAAATGACTCATTGTGGCTTTAATTTGCTTTTTTCATTCAAAATTTGTTCTCCTTTTTCTAAGTTATTTTAGAGAAGATATGCTGAGGAGGAAGCAAAAATGTTTTCTCCTACTAGACTATCTTGACTCCACCTCAGTTCTTCTGACTCACCCCACTGTACCATATGACAGTCTATTTTCCGTGAGTTCTTCTCTTTGGTTGGGGAGAGAAAAAGTAAGGCATGTAGAATAACTATTAAAAAAAAAAAAGAGGTATGATCTTTGAAATTTATGGTCTCTTAATCTCTCTGAGCTTCAGACAACTCCCTAAAACTTATCTGCTTGGCTGTAGAGCATTAAAGTCTGAATTGGGAGAGGCTGCATTGAAGAAATTTTTATCTCTTGACAGATAATATACAAAATACAAAACTCTATAATATAGACTAAATGTGCTATAGTCATGTGGAGTCAGAATATTGGGGTGCTATTCGTAGTTCTGGAAATAACCAGCTACGTGAAGACATTTTACATCTTTGGAGCTGATTTTCCTCATATGTAAAATGTAGGAGTTATATCCCTGAAATATGTGTCAACTCTAGAATTCTATGATTCTTAGAATCAGTGCATTAACTACTCTTTATGGCATTAAAATATTTTCTTAAACTAGTTAGATTTTCCTTCCCCTCTCACTCCTCCCACTAACCCCTATTGCCTTTTAAAGATTAGTTTTAAGTTTCACGAATCCACAATCAATGTTTCACCGATCTGGGGTTTATGTAGACCTGAATTATAGAGTTGGCACAGTTCATTAGCACACTTCCTTTTAGAAAATAGGTAATCAAGCACAGGTCCCGGAGTCAAGAGGACCTGAGTTCAAATGCGACCTCAGACACTTAACACACTTACTAGCCATGTGACTTTGGGCAAGTCACTTAACCCCAACTGCCCTCCAAAAAAAAAAAGCAGAAAATAGGTAATCACTCTGAGTGAGGGCTGGGAAGGCTTCTTGGAGGACATAGACTCGAGATGGAACTTGAAAGTTAGGTAGGATTTGTTTCACTCTGGAATTGAAATGGACATGAGCACTTAATGTTTGGATAGTAAAGCAAGTCAAACAAGAAGACATAGTTTCTGTCAAAGATTGAGTCGACCATCTAGGGGGAAATCACAGAATCTTGAAAGTTGAAAGAGTCCTCTAGTCATCACTTATCTGAACAATGTTTCTCTTTCTAATATACCCAACAAGTGGCCATCCAATCCTTGCTTGAAGACTTCTAGTGAAAGGGTTATTCTGTGTTAATTTGAGGTAACTTGAGGAACTGTGAACAGTTGGAGATGTGGGTCTGGGATTACAGAAGAGAGATCAGAGCTAAAGATGAAAATTTGGGAATCATGCATAAAGATGGTCCAAGCTGTCAGAATGAATGAGGTGATGAAGGGAGAGAATGTATGAGATAGAAGAATAAGGATGAGGAATCAGTGAAGAAGAAATAAAAGGAGTGCTCAGAGAGGTTGAAGGAGAGGTAAGAAAGAGTACCATCTCTGAAGCCAAGGGAGGAGAATATATTCACTAGGAGTAGATGGTCAACAGTATCAAATATTTCACAAAGGTCATGGTGGATGAGGATAACACATTGGATGACAAAATGAAGATCCAAAAATATCCTGACTGGCTAGCACATTGGCCTGAGTCTAAGATATTGTCTAATGGGCATAAATGTTTAACTCTTAAACTTTTGAAGTTAATTATTTTGAGCTCAGAAACAAGATGGGGAAGATGTAGCTAGATGTAGCTAGGTAGAAGTTCAGATTCTAGAGTGTTATGAGCAGCCAAGAAAGTTGATTCTGTCCTACGCCACATTAAAAATGAAAAATTTCCAGGCTTGATGAGATGAAAGTATAGTAATGTACTCTACCTGGTCAGACTAAATCTAAAGTACTGCATTCAGTTCTGGGCATCACATTGCAGAGAAATCATTGACAATTGGAGAATATCCAAAAAAGGACATCTACTATGGTGAAATATTTTGAGACCATGCCATATGAGAGTCTGTTGAAGAAACTGGAGATATTTGACCTGGAGAAGAGAAGGGATAAAGAGGATGTGATAACTGCCATTGAGTATTCGAAAGACTTTCCTGTGGAATTCAATCCAACAAACATTTATTGATTGCCTACTTTGTACCAAGGACTATGCCGGGTTTTGGGAAGACAAAGATAAAAATGAAACAGTCTTTGTTTCCAAATAGCACACTTTCTACTGGGGAGAAACAATATGTACACAGACGAAGATATACAAAATGCATACAAAACAAACACAGAGTAATTATGGGAGGGCAGAAGCACTAACGACTGAGGGAATCAGTAAAGGATTCTTGAAGAGGAGATGAGGGGCAGCTGGGTGGAAAAGTTAATAGGACAGCAGTCCTGGAGTCAGGAGAACCTGAGTTCAAATCCAGCCTTACACACTCAACACACTTACTAGCTGTGTGGCCTTGGCAAGTCATAATCCCCATTGCCTTGCCCTCCCCACACCAAATAAAGGGGGGAGGGATGAGCCTTGAAGAGAATTAGAATTTCCAAGAGATGGAGGTTAGGTAGGAGAAATTCCAGGCATGTGGGACAACACACATAAAGGCACAGATGTGAGAGATCCAATATCATGTATGGTGAACAGCGGTGGTCTAGTTTGGTTGCAATGCATGAGTATTAAAGTGTAGTAAATGAGAAAACAAATGTAAAGTGCTTTACAAACCTTACAGCAAGAAATCAGTTCTAACTATTATTGTTATTGTTGTTGTTAGTAGTGGTGGTAGTGGTAGCAGTATGTATGTATGTATCTATGAATGTATGTAATTATCCTTGAGCTAGATTCTTGAGATCTTTAAGTGTCAACAGAAGAATTGGTATTTTATCCTGCTGGTAGTAAGGAGTTACTAAAGCTTCTTGAGCTAGAGGAATGAAATAATGAGATTATGCTCTGGCAATATCAATTTGACAGCTATCTGGAGAATAGATAATGGAAGGGGGAGAGGCTGGATGAAATGATACCAATTAGGAAGCTATTTCAATAGTCCACATGAGAGGTAACGATGACCTGAATTAGAGACTAAATTTCTTCTTGACTCTGGAGAACAACAGGTGGAAGGTGCATAGAGGGTTATCCAAAAGTGAAATGGGTGACTTGTTGAGCTGGTAAGTTTCAAGGTCTTCCTTTACAGGTGTGTTGTTGAGGAAATTCTTGTCCAGGTATAGGTTCAATTAGTTGGTCTCAGAGGCCTCTTCCACCTTGACATATATGATTCTATTAGAAAATAAGAAACCTGCCATGAATTAGATAATTTCTAAAAAGACATTAATTATGTTTTATTTTGTTTAAGGAGTTCTCTTTCATGAAAATTTAGAAGTAGTGCAACATAACTGAATTCTTAATCTCACAATATACAGTAGTGCGTTCTAAATCATATTGTAAACATTCAAATATTTGAGAAATGGAGGTTCTTATTATTATTACTAGTAGTAATAACTGGAGAGGCAGTATGGCATAGTGGATAGAGAGGACTGTTTTCTGAACCAGGAAGATATGAGTTCAAATTCTGCCTCTGTCATATGCTTCTGTGTTATTTTTTTCATATTAATATATTACTCTAGGTTAAGGCAATTCTCTAAGACAATACATTGCGGAGAAGAGCTGACTCTCATTGACAGAGGAAGTTCCTTATCAGTAGCTCCCTATACCAATGAATATCTCCTGTCTAGTCCCTCTCCTAATAATGATGGAAATTACTAGTTTCCAAAAGCAACAGTGGTTACTCATATGCAGAACCCAGAATTTGGAGGTCTGGTATTGTTTTGAGTATCATATTAGGTGATTTAAACTCTATCTTCTTATTTTATTGTTCCAAAATCATTGGTCTAAATTACAAGTATTGTCATTTCTGTTATGATTGTTGGTTATTTTCATAATTGGGATAATTATTACTAAAACAAGGCAAGTTGGCTGGGAATCAAACTGCAACAAATGTGTGGGATTTTAATGTGAGAAGCGAAGAAGAGAATACTTGTTTCTTTATCATTCATAGGATAAGATTTTATGTTAATCATAAGTATTGTACTGGAGGTAGTAGGAAGTTTTCTTTATTTTCCAGGATCATTTTCCTTCAACAGAAGACAAACCTCCAGAGAAAAATAAATGACTATGTTTAGAGAAACATCACGTTGTCTAACTAATTGGAAAGAGAGTGAAAAATCTCACAGGAAATAGTCTAGTGACCATGACTTTTACAGTCAATACCCTTCTTAATCATATCAAACATTTTTCTTAATGGCTTGTAAATCCATTTCAGTTGGAAACATCATTTGCCAAATTTTACATCCCATCATAGGTTCAAAAATAAATCATCGCCAGATAATGAAAGGATAAAAAAAAGTTTCATTAAAATGGACCAAACCTGTGTATAAACAAAAAGACTCTCATTTCAAATTAGAATGCTGCCTTTTGAAGAGCTGCTACTAGCTCCTCGGGCAAGCTCTTTCACCCTTGGGCAAATTGAAATGTAGTGTAGTTAACTGAAATATCCTTAGCCTTTTAGGATTTTCCTGGATTTTCTTTCTCTTTTGCTGAGAGTACTTTTGGATCTAACTTTTTAATCAATAAATGATAATGGAACTCCACCTCATTGGGTGCCCTAGTATGGTCAGCCAAATGATATTGACCTTCCTGACTGTGGTGAAAGGGTAAGAGGAATAATGATTGTAATATTCTACCTTCAAATGCTGTGAGTAATAACAAATCTTTGTAGGGTCAATATGTGCTAGGAAATTCTAATAACAAAGCCTTGTAGGATTAAGACATGCTATGATGGGTGGCTAGGCGGCACAGTGAATAGAGCACTGGCCCTGGAGTCAGGAGGACCTGAGTTCAAATCTGGCCTCAGACATTTAACACAAAAACTAGCCATGTGACCTTGGGCACATCACTTAACCCCAATTGCCCTCCAAAAAGAAAAAAAAAACACATGCTATGATTAGGGACAGAGTGGAGAGTCCCCAAATCTGCAACCATATGCTTGTTATTCAGTCATTTCAGTCACTTCCAACTCTTTGGGACCCCATTTGGAATTTTTTTGACCAAAGGTACTGGAGTGACGTTTCTGTTTGTAAATGATATTATATTGATTATCTCGAATCTTGGAGTATTGTAGATCCTCCTAGATGAGATGAGCGAATGAATGAAAAAAAAAGCATTTATTAAACACTTAGTATGTGTGATAGAACTTAGGAATGCAAACAGAAAAATCAAGATAGCCAGTTCTTAAGGAGATCACATTCTAACTGAGGGGAGAAAAAAAAATATATATATATATATGAGTCATCTGCAAGGCAAAAGGAAGGGCCAGAAGTCCTAAGGTGCAGTTTCGAGCTGTGTGACAAAGCCCAGAGGTTCTTAGGGTACATTGGCAGGTTAGATGGTAGTTTTTAAAGGACTTGGAAAAAAATTAGTAATTCAAAGAAATGGAGAGGAAACAGTAAGATTCAGAGAATCTTTGGATGCACTGTCATGACAGATGGTTATGGGCTGATAGTACTCAATCTCAGTAAATCCACAAACATTTATTAAGCACCTGCTGTGTGCCAGGCACTGTGCTGTTAGCTATATAAAGAAGGAAAAAAGCAGTCCCTGATCTCAAGGAGTTCACAATTAATTGGGCTAAACAATATGCAAAAAACTATGTACAAAACAGATATATACGAGATAAATTGGAAATAATCTCAGAGCTAAAGCACTAATATTAAGAGAGATCAGGAGGCTTCTTGCCGAAGGTGAAATATTAGCTGCAATGTGAAGGAAGTCATGAAGGGCAGAAGGTACAAGTGAGGAGGGAGAGAATTGCAGGTGTGGAGGATAGCCAGTGAAAATGTTTGGAACTGGAAGATAGATTATGCTGCATGAGGATCATCAAGGAGGCTGGTATCACTGGGTCAGAGTACATGATAGGAAGTAAGATATAAGAAGACTAGGAATAGGGAGGGGTAAGGAAGGTTGTAAAGGACTTTGAACACTAAATAGAGAATTTTATATGTAATCCTGATGGTGATAGGAAGCACTGGAGTTTATTGAGTAGGGGGCAGGATGACATGGTCAGATCTGTCAATCTGTAAGAGCAATTTAATAGCTGAGTGAAGGATAGACTGAAGTGGGGAGAGGCCTGAAATAGGGAGACCAACCAGCAGGCTATTGCAATATAGTCCACTTATGGGATAATGAGGTTCTACACCAGGGGAGTGACAATTCTGAAGAAAGAATAAAGATGTCACAAAGGCAGAATCAATAGGACTTGACAACAGATTAGATGTTGGAAATGAAAGAAAATAAGGAGTCAAGAATAATATCTGGGTTGAGCCTGGGTGACCTAGAAAACGGTGGTGCCCTCAACTGTAATAGTGAAATTAGGAGGAGGAGAAGGAGTGGGGGGAAAGATGAGTTCAGTTTTGGACCTATTAAGTTTAAGTTATCTATGGGATATTCAGTTTGAGGTGTCCAATAGGCATCTGGACATGTAAATGTGGAGGTAAGGAGAAAGGTTAGAGCTTAGCAGCATAGAGATGCTAATTGAATCCATGGGAGCTTATAAGATCACCTAGTGAAATAGAATATAGAGGCAGAAGAAAAAAATATCTAGCTCAGAATCCTGCAGGACACCCACAGTAAGTGATCATGACCTGGAGAAAGACCCATCAAAGAAAAGTGAGGAAAAGTACTCAGATAGGTAGGAGGAGAACCAAGAAAGAGTAATGTCACAAATAATTAGAAGAGGGTATCAAAGAAAAGTGGGTGACCAAGAGTGTCCAAGGTGGCAGAAGTATTCGTAGACTTCTAGCTCATCTAACCTGTGTGAAGAGCTATGTCACTCATGTTCAAGAGTGAAAGCGTATGCCTGGAAAGATTGTGGCTTACTCTTTCTTGGAAGTTTTTAAGCAAAGGCTAGATGATCACTTTGTCAAATATGTCATAGAGGGAATTCTTTTTTTTAAATTAATTTTATGTTTGTTTTTAGTTTTCAACATTCATTTCCACAAGATTTTGAGTTACAAATTTTCTCCACGTCTTTCCCCTACCCACCACCCAAAAACAGTAATCCTACTGAATACCCCCTCCCCCAATCTGCTCTCTCCTATATTCTCACCCATTCCCCCTCCAACTTTACAGTAGGGAAAGATGGGTTTCCATACCCCAGTGCCTGTATATCTTATTTCCCAGTTGCATATAAAAATAATAATAATAACAATAATAATTTTTATAAACATTTGATTTTAAAACTTTGAATTCCAGATTCGTTCCCTTCTTCCCTCGTCAACCACCATTACTGGGAAGATAAGCAATTCAATATAGGTTGTACATGTGTAGTTATGCAAAACATTTAAATAATGGATATATTGTGAAAGACTGACTATATTTCCCTCCATCCTTTCCTGCCCCCCACTTGTTCTGTTTTCTACTTTGACTCTGTTCCTTTTTAAAACTGTGTGCTTCTAACTTCTCTCCCCCCCAACCTGCCCGCCCTTCTATCATCCCCCTTCTCATTCCCTTGCCCCCTACTTTTCTGTAGGGTAAGATACCCAATTTAGTGTGTGTGTTATTCCCTCCTTAAGCCACATTCAATGAGAGTAAGGTTGACCCATTCCCCTTTGCCTTCCTGTTCTTCCCCTCCATTGTAACCATTTTCCCTTGCCTCTTTTTTATGAGATAATTAACCCTATTTTGTCTCTATCTCCTCTAATTATATTCTTCTCTCACCTCTTAATTTTATTTTTTAAATATCATGCCTTCCTATTCAATTGATCCTGTGCCTCCTGTCTATGTATAGCTGTACACATATATACACACACTCATATATGTATTCATATACACATCTACCCTCCTATATATGTGTATGTGTGTGTATGAATACATACATATATACATATATATACATACATATATATACATATATATACATATATATATATATATATATATATATATATATACACATTTATATTCCCTTCAACTATCCTCAGACTGAGAAAAGTTTCGTGAGTAGTTGTTTTTCCTCGGGAATGTAAATAGTTCAACTTTGATAAGCTCCTTATGATTTCTTTTCCCTGTTTACCTTCTCATTCTTCTCTTGCTTCTTGTATTTGAATGTCAAATTTTCTATTGAATTCTGGTCTTTTCATCAAGAATGCTTGAAAGTGGGGCGGCCAGGTAGTGCAGTGAGTAAGAGCAACGGTCCCAGAGTCGGGAGACCCGGGATCGGTTCCGGCCTCAGATACTTAAAAACCACACAAAATAACTGGCCATGTAACCTTGAGCAAGTTACTTAACCCCAATTGCTTTAAAAAAAATGCTTGAAAGTAATTAACAAAGACCAAAAAACAAAAAGAATGCTTGAAAGTCCTCTATTTCATGGAATGCCCATATTTTCCCCTGAAACATTATACTCAGTTTTGCTGGGTAGGTGATTATTGGTTTTAATCCTAGCTCCTTTGACTTCCAGAATATCATATTCCAAGCCCTTCAATCCCTTAATTTAGAAACTGCTAGATCTTGTGTTATCCTGATTGTGTTTCTACAATATTAAAATTGTTTCTTTTTGGCTGCTTGTAATATTTTCTCCTTGATCTGAGAACTCCAGAACCTTGTTATAATATTCCTAGGAGATTTCTTTTTGGGATCTTTTTCAAGAGGTGATTGGTGAATTCTTTCAATTTCTATTTTGCCCTCTGGTTCTAAAATATCAGGGCAATTTTCCTGGTGAATTTCTTAAAGGATGATTTCTAATGTCTTTTTTTTTTTATCATGGCTTTCAGGTAGTCCAATAGTTTTTAAATGATTTTTCCTGGATCTATTTTCCAGGTCAGTGGTTTTTCCAATGAGATATTTCACATTGCCTTCTATTTTTTCATTTGTTTGGATCTGTTTAATTGTATCTTTGTTTCTCATAAAGTCACTGGCTTCCATTTGCTCCAATCTAATTCTGAAGGAATTATTCTCTTCAGTGAGCTTTTAAGATTCTTTTTCCATCTGGAAAAATTGGCTTTTTAAGGGATTTTTCTCCTCATTGGCTTCTTAGGACTCTTTTGCCTTTTGAGTTAGTCTATTTTTTTAGGTGTTATTTTCTTCAGTCAGGTTGTTGACTCTCTTCATGATTTTCTTGTATCATTCTCATTTCTTTTCCCAATTTTCCCTCCACTTCTCTTACTTGGTTTTCAAAATCCTTCTTGAACTCCTCCATAGCCTATAAGCAATCCATATTTTTTTCTTAGAAGCTTTTGGTGCAGGAGTTCTGACTTCATTGTCTTCTTCCCATTCCATGTTTTGATCCTTTTTGTACCCAAAAAAGGAATCCAAGATTTGATTGCTGTGCTTGCTTTGCTTCCTTTGCTTGTTCATGTTGCCACTCAATCACTTGACTTTTGAACTCTTTGCCCCAGTAGAACTCTGCTTACAGAGGGGAGAACTTTGTCCCAAATAGCTGGGATTTTCATAACTGCCAGAGCTATTAGTTGGGCACCCTCTCTACAGATACCACAAGCTCTGGCTCACTGGCTACATACCCCAGGACCTCCACCCAAGACAGCGATCCAGATCCAAGCAAGTTAAAGCAAGAGTGATTACCCTCTGAATGGTTGCTTAGTCCCCCTACAATCTGCAGGCCAGGAACTCTGAAGCAGCCATGCCCCTGCCACTTCTCCCTTTGGGGGCAGATGCCAGACTGTGCTCCATCTCCCCCAGTTCCAACAGAGTTCCACATTTTCCTCTAGCTTTGTCTTTGGCATTTATGGGTTGATAATTCTGGAAACTGCCACAGATGCTAGTGATTCACTCTCCTGAAGTCTGCTTCAGCCACTGCTGGTTGGAGCTGCCCTGGAGCTAAAACCATGGGCTCTCACAGGATTGCTCTCAGCTCCCAGCAGCCTGCAATGGACCCTTACTGTAGGCCTGCTGGGCAGCCTTCAACAGTAGATTTGTTTCTCTCTGTCACTTTGTGGGTTCTATAGCTCTAAAATTTGTTTAGAGTCATATTTTATAGGTATTTGAGGTGGTTATAGGGGGATCTCACAAAGTTTTCCTCCTTTTACACCACCATCTTGGCTCCACCCTTGACCAAAGCCAGAGGGAATTCTTTGAAGTCCTTTCAAATTCTCAGTTCTGTGATTCTTCCTGCCCACCCACCAAGTAGAATCTGGGAAGCAAGAATCAATGCAGAAAGGAAGGGTATCCTTACTTGATCTTTTCACTTAAATGCCACAATATGGCTTGGGTGACCTAGAGTATCACAGGAATGACAACTGAAGGAACTCTTATCTTTTACACTATTAGTGCAGTGCTTTCAATGACATCAAACTTCCCTTTGAAAGGAAAATCCATTTTTTTTTTCATATTAATCTTCTGGTGAGCTTATTCAACTATAAATCACAGAATACTGCAGTCTGTGGAATCAAAATTATGCATGTACCAAAGGGGAATAGAAAAATGAATGGACTTCCTGGCAAGATGGCTACTTGAAGACAGCATGGTTCCCATATCCCTACTCTATCAGAAATATAAAAATTGCACCTGACTGAATGATTGGGAAATCCAAAGTAAAATAATAGTAAATTACTTCTTCCATTGCAGAACTACAAACAAAATCAACCAGAAACCTACCCGACAGCCAAGAGGAAAGAAGGAGGCCACCAGAAAAGTCAGTATGAACCCAGGAAAAGAAACTAATAGTCTCCCAACATGAAAAGACATTGACCTGAGACTGGGTTCCCTAAAAGGCTCTGTATCTCTCAGAGGAGAACTACCTAGTATGGAAATATGCAGTGGAGAAAGATAACACAGCTAATACTGTATATAAAGAAAATCCCAGTTGGGAGAGTCAGAATTTCTTGGGGTAAGCATCAAGGAGGAAGAGCAGCTGTTGTCGGGGGTGGGGAGAGAGAAAGAGAGAAAGAAGAAGAAGAGAGTTTCTCTCAGAGAGCATCTGGAGGCTGGGCTACTACTGAAGAAATGAAGACTGAACTGAGAATTGAGAAGAACTGAGAAGAACTGAGACAGAATTTCTTGGAGCAAGCCACATGGAGGCTGGATAAAGTGATTTTGATTTTGAGAACAGAGCTTCTGCTTAGACTTTTCTTCTGAGAACTTCTGCTGAGACTTTTCTTCTGGGAACTTCTGATGCTGAAGACTTCCAAGGGCCAAGGACTTCTGAGAGCCAGCCAGAACTGCCAGTGGAAGCATGACTGTAGTGTCTGTACTTTGTCTGTTTTGGGTCTATATTGATTTCATAGGCAGAAAGTGAATTGAGATGATAGTGCTGACCTTGTGTGTGAATATTGTTATAATTCTGCTAAGCTTGATGTGTGTAGATATTGTTGTGGCTCTGTTAAGTTTTCTCTTCCCAGGAACAAAAACTGTGAGAGATTTGAGGTGGATTGGGCACTGTGAACTTCAATATGGAGCAGGAACTGCATGGAGAGCTGGACAAGGAACAGGGAACTGTCTGCCTTTGAATTCAGGTGGCAGTTGGTTAGATTTGGGCGGGAACTGAGATCATAGAAGAGGAACCATGGAAGCTGATAGCCTGCCTTGAGTCAAGATGAAAAGACCTCTCCATGGGTACTGAGTAGTGACTGTTGAAATTGTCTGAGTGGTGACTGATGAAATAGGGTACTGAGTATTGACTGATGAAATTGTAATTCACTTTTGACCTAGGGGTGGATAGCTTTTGTACTTTCCACTACCCCTTAAGAGGGTTCTGAGTAGTGACTGTTGAAGTTGTAACTTAATTGCAGCCCATGGGTGGAAGACTTTGACTTACGTACTTTGTGTCCCTTAAGGAGGCAAGCCTTCTTAAGGATGATTGAATGATTGAGTTACTAAATGGTTGTACTTTGTTTAAAGCTGTGTGACCACTTTGGTGAAAACTACTTGGCCATTCTGTGAATTTTTTGTTCTGATATGTTACTGAATAAATAGAGAATACTATACTGTATAATCAGAACCTTGAAAGCTGTTCACAGCAGCAGTCCTCTGGAAAGCTGCTTGTGCTTGGTTTTACAAAGTTCAAATCAGGAAGACTTGGATTCACATTCTGCCTCAGATATGTTTAATAGCTGTGTAACTCTAGGCAAGTCACTTACTCTATGCCTCATTTGTATTTAGAAACTTCAAATTTTTTATGCAGTTGTTCACTAAAAGCATATTTTCTTTTAGAGCATCAAATTAAGTAAATTCCTTTAGGTATCATGTCATAAAATAGTTGCATTAAAATTTGAGTCATTCTTCACTTAAATGGCCCCCAACTAATCTTGAATTATACCCATTTGCTAAAAACTGAACTTTCCCCTTTGTTAAGTAGAGGATGGACAGATTTAAGATATCTGTCTGGATCTAGATATCTATCTCCCTTTTATATATACCCATCCCTTCTCTTGCATTACTAGGACTCTTCAAACAGTAAATATACCTATGGTCCAAATTTTGTAGACCAACCAGGACTCCAGAGGGCCTAGTTGTTTTGTTTTTAACATTATAACATTGTAGTGCAGTAGAAAAAATCCTAAAATCAGAGAACCTGGGTTCAAATCCCAGTTCTATTACTTACTAACCATATGACTTCCACCAAGTCATTTAATTTTTCTGGGCATCAATTTTCTCATCTGAAGGACCTGGACGAGATGACCTCTTAGGTGCCTTCAACTCTAAATTTATGATCTAAAAGACTGACTTATGTTTTACTGCATTTTTAAGCCTAACACATGACTTTCTTGATCTGTTAGGTTACAGCTCTGGGATTTTACCCTAGAAGTTATGCAATTCATACTTAATTTTGGATTATATAAAGGAGAGTGTTTCTAATGCAGGACACGTTTGAAGGGAAATGTGGTATCAGCTATCTTTTATTTTCCTGTTAAGGCCCTGAGAGAAATGGGAGCTTTCTTTGGTGGTTGGTTTATTGATTCATTTCCTGGTTTTGTTGGTTTTGCATGAGTGTGGAGGCTGTTTTGTTATACTTTTTTTTCCAAGTCTAAAAGAGAAATAGAAATCGTTTGGGCGTGTTTATTTCGTAACATTTATGAAAGTTGTCGAAAGATGAATCTGATATTTTTTCTAAAAGTACTTTCCCTAAAATTCTTGGCTTTAAAGGAAGTAATCTCTTCCATTCAAATACTGAGCTTAGTTTGCAATACAAGTGAATATACTGTGTAGCAACATTAAACTTCTTGACTGCGGGAGAAAACATTTTATCTTCAGGGATGCTGCAAAATCATAAACTGGAAAAGTCAAAGTCAATTTATGAACTCTCCAAGATGTAGCTAAAGAAATCACTAGGAAATAAATATACAAAGATTATCCAGCCTTGTGTTACATGCAAAATGATGTTTGGGCTCTTCTCTAGGTGACTATGCTGTATCTGTTATGTAAGACTATGAGTGCCTTGAGGTCTCCCTAATAAAACTTTTTCTTGGTTGTGATGTAATTGAAAGCTTTGGTGATAACTACCACCACTGAATTGAAAAAGTTCCCTTTTAAATTAGAGCTCTTTTAAAGTATTGAAATCTACTTTTAAAATATTATAAACTGTCTAAAATTGAAATGAATGTGTCCCTCAGCATTGCTGTGAGTATTGCATTTCAATTCACTTCATAATTAAATAAACTGTATTTCTTTTGTTTCTTGTGATCCACAATTTTCCATTCTACTATTTATCTTCTTCAATATTTCTTCTAACAGCCAAATTCTGCCCTCAGATTAGAATGTTTCAAAGAAAAAATTAGTGCCTCAAGGGGAGGAGGTGATAACTAGTTACAGATCGAGGAGGAGGACTTCAAATGAAATAAATAAGTATATAATTTTCTAGAGGTTCAATAAGTCAGCTTTACTCTTCAGATGTGTTCCTTGAATATAGCTCTTTCAGTTTACTAGACAGTATCTTCTGCTAACAAGTGTACTCACAGTCCTTTTAAGTCTGTTTTATTTTAATGTCTCAGTGGATCCACTATCATATTGATTTGGGTATTCTAAGGGGGCTGATAGTCCATCCATGCATTCCCCTATGTGTTTCTTGTCCACATTTGCCCATAAATCTTCCA
The DNA here is from genome assembly GCF_028583685.1 of Petaurus breviceps papuanus. Lineage (NCBI taxonomy): Eukaryota > Metazoa > Chordata > Mammalia > Diprotodontia > Petauridae > Petaurus > Petaurus breviceps. Next base: position 12,102,240 of record NW_027186492.1, on the reverse strand, counting down.
TAGGGGATGAAATCAAGCTGCCAATTAATTAATACGCATTTATTAAACACTTATTACACTTCAGATACTTTACTAAGTGAAGGTGATACAAAAAAGGGCAAAAATAGTTTCTAAAATCACAGGATTTACATTCTAATGTGAGAAACAGCATGTATATAAATAGGTACACAAAAAAGCACATTAGTAGATGGAAAGTATTGCTGTTGTTCATCCTTTGTTCTTGAAGAGGACCAATTACATCAGATGGGTGATGTCTTGACTTGAAAATGAATTGAACTTAAGTGAGGCAGAGCTGTGCAAAGTCACCAACCTTACTCTCTCCAGAGAAAGGCGTTAGCAGCTGGAGGGATTAGGAAAGGTCGCCTGTAGAGTGATTTTTGAGCTAAGTCTTGAAGGAAGCCAGTGTTCCTAAGAGGCAGAGATGAGGAGAGAGAGAGAGACTATATTAGAGGCCTTTAATTAAACATTTATTAAGCAGCTACTATATGCAAGGCCTTCCTCTATGTGAGGAGTTCTTAGTCTGGGTCTGTGAAATTTTAAAAAATATATATTTTGACAACTATTTCAATATAATTGATTTCCTTTATAATTCTGTACATTTTAATTCATGCATTTAAAAATGGAGTTCTGAGAAGGAGCCTGTAGGTATCACCATCCTACCAAAGAGAGCCATCACATACATATACACATGCCCACATGCACGTACACATATACTCAAATTAACCTCTGTTCTAGATCTTTTGACAGTTTGTAAATACCAAACTAAGCAGATTTTCCACTTGTTGACAAGTTTAATGTAACTAATCATTACTTACCATTTCCACAGACTTTAACTATCCTATGTATAAATAGGCAATGAATGGATTAATAAATTGTCTTTTACAATATTTCTAGAGTGTACTTAGTTATCTATGAAAGATATCATCAAACCAGCAAGCACTCTTTTTGAGGGGTGGGTAGAGACAAATAACAGTTAGTATAAAGTTATCACAACTCTAGAAAATTTAGAAAATTACTGCTGTAGAAATAAGATAATGTATTTTTCTTCTTGAGAATTCTTTGAAGACTGTAAAGTACCACCCAGATGTGGGGTAGTCTGGCTGCTATCATTATCGATGCAAAAATTATACTGAAAAAGTGAAGCTACATCATGGTTTCTGATGTTTTTTAAATTAAAAAAAATTGGAGGGGGGGAAAGCAAAGCAATTGGGGTTAAGTGACTTACCCAAGGTCACACAGCTAGTAAATGTGTCAAGTGTCTGAGTCCAGATTTGAACTCAGGTTCTCCTGCCTGATTCCAGGGCCAGTGCTCTATTGTTAATGAAGTTGGGCTGACAGTCAATCTGTTAGAGAATTCACAAGTGAGTTGTTAAGTGAGTCATTGAATAGGAATCTTAGTGATGGTCTCCTGTTTTTAAAGGGTTTATCCTTCAAAATTTAATGCTACTGGGTCATTATTACACTACATAGAAAGAAAATTAAAAATCAAAGGTTCTCTTGACATTCTACAATGATGTCTACATTAAATTACTTAATGTCTACATTAAGTTACTTAAACCCAATAGTCATTTAGCTGGAAGGGACCTTAGAGATCGTCTAATGCAGCCCTCTCTTATTATTGATAAAGAAATTGACATAGAGAAAGTGAAAGCATTTGCTCAACATCACATGACCAGTTAATTGCAGAGTTGGCTTTAGAACCCTGGTTTTCAGACTGCTATTTCGGTAGTTTTTCTGTTGTACCATATTGCCATCTAAGCAAAGCTCTCTAAGGAGAAATAAACTTGAAAATATACTTGTGAGGGAAACAGGAACAAATGAATTGGAAAAAGAATAGTAAGCAGATAATGGGTTTGATTCTTTCCTAGTGACTTTAACCCACAATGTCTTATTGGGCCTCATTGGTTTACTATGAGTTGCAAATGTTGTAAGCAACTAATATAGAAGCCGGGTATGATAGACATCTATGTAAATTCAACTTCTGGGGAGCCTGGTGGTTCATTTGAACTTGGAAGTTCTAAGAAGTATTAGCCTTGGATGATTGGCTGTCTGCACTGTCTGGCACCAATATGGTGGGCCCCCATGAGTGGAAGGGCACCAGCCTGCCTAAGGAGGGGAAAACTTGCTCAGGTGGGAAACAGTAGGTCCCAGCTCCCATGTCAATTAGTAGTACTTCCTGCTTAGTCAGGGCAGTTGGGTGGCACAGTAGGTGGAGCACTGGGCTTCGAATCAGGAAGACTCAACTTCATGAGTTCAAACCCAGCTTCAGACACTCTTTTATCTTGGGCAAGTCAATTTCAATTAACCCGGTTTGCCTCAGCTCCTCATCTGTAAAAATGAACTGAAGAAGGAAATGGCAAACTGCTCCAGTATCTCTGCCAAGTCAACCCCCAAAGGGGCCACAAAGAGTTGGACACAGCTGAAACAAGTGAACAACAACCACCTTCGCAGTCAAAATAAGGAGACTTAGTCTCAAAATAACAATAGTATATTGTTTTCTGTAGTGATGAAATCCCCACAACTAATATGGACCTATTGTGACTTGTGAGATGTTCAGTGATTTCAGAGAAGATAAAAAAGAGTAGATCATAGAATTACAGATCTGGAACTAAAAGGGAGCTCAAAGGTTGTCCAGCCCAAACTTCTTACTTTACAAAGGAGGAAAATGAGACCAATAGAATTTAAGTGACTTATTCAAAGCCACCAGTTTGTATGTGGCAGATCTAGAATTTGAACTTAGGTCTGGTGACTCCCAAGTTCAATTCTCCAAATTCAGCACCCTTTTCATTGTACCATGTCCCTGGTTCTTGGCATTGTGCTTCATCCATCATAAGCGCTTGATAAATGCTTATTGGTTGATTAATCAATACTGCTTCTGTGTTTTGCCATTGTCTCCTATTTTCCCTCCCTAAGTGGGAATACAATCAATTATACATTATCACAAATCCAACTATCCACTTTTGGATTATCCATGCCCCTTGCTTCTCTTCCTTCTGTTTTGGTTGCCTGGCTTTAGTCATTTCACTGTTCATTAGTCACCCCTCCACTGGTGAGAAGCAAAGGAAATGAAACTCCAGTCAATCTTTTTTCTTTGTTAGTACCTCTAGTGAAAGATTCAGTGAGAGGTGACAAAAGTGAGCTACTAAATAAAATAAAGCTTTTAAATTGCCTGTAAATTTCAATTAACCATAGATTTACTTTGCAACTCTACCTAGTTCCCCAATATGGGTAATTGCTAGTTGCCTATGTACAATGGTCCTGTTTGAACACATCTCTACATCGAGATTGCATTAAAAGAGGATGCTTCTAAACAGTGTATCCCCTTCCTCCTATTCTAAGTTAACTGGGAAATTAGGAAGATTTTTTTTGTGAAACCCATTTAAAATTTTATAAGAAGAGAGCCTATATATGAAGTAGGTCATAGTTAATCTCCCAGTCATGTCCTTCAGCCACAACAATTGTGGGTTTAGAGCTCTGTCAGTGCAAAGGCTACATGGGTTCCTAGCTGTATTGCTGCTAAATAAAGGCATCTATGTCATTATATTATTCCTCTGCTGAGCCTGAAGTTAAACATTCTTGACTTTTGACATTGAATGCCCTTAGTCCCTGCAGGCCTTTCAGCCTTAATAGGTTTATATCTCAAAAGCTTCAGAGCAGAGACTTGATTATCTAAGGTCATGGAAATCATCATCACATCCCTAAGGACTGAGGATACCCAAAAGAGATGGTGACCTAAGACTTTATCTGTTCCAAAAGATGAAGCTGGCAATCGTGAGAAGTCACATGAAAAGCATGCCCAATTACCTAACCGTTATGGGAAAACATGGTGGTGCAATGGATCTCGGTTAAAGTCCTGCCTCTGACCCTGGTCAAAACACATCTTTTTCTAGGCAACTTTTGCAGACTATAAATTTCAAAGAAGGTACCAACTTGCATTGGTAGAGGAAGTTCCTTACTAGGAGTTCTCTATAGGGCTAATGCTAATATAGCTACAATAATATAGTATAGTATATGAGTTCTATACTGATTAAATCTCAAGTCCACTCCCAATAATGTGGTTTCTTGGGAGAAGAGTGTGATAAAGGAGGAACACTCTTAGGATGCTCCCCCTTCCCATCACCCCCCTTGTCAGTCTCCACCCTTGCCAACAACACTCAGAGATAATAGTAATTATTCTGTGATTGTGACTAGCTATGGTAGGATGAGACCCTTCAAAAATCACAAGATTAAATCATGAATACAATGAAATTTCACTATACTTTGGTTCCCTAAAGTATGGATTTTAGTACCACAAGGATCCATGGGGTCTTAATTACTAGAAGAGACTCTTATGAGACTATTCTGTGATCCTGTGTTATGGATCCTGATGACAGCATTATAATATGACTAATACACACACACACACATATATATATATGCACATGTCAATATACATTTCATCACTGTAGGAACTTCCATGACCAACCAGATCACAAGCTGCCTATAATTTAGTTTTAGAGAGTTACCCAGGGCTCATATAGATTAACTTTTCCATGATCACAACAAAGACAGCATCTGTGTATACATGTGAGTGTGCATATGTTTGTATATGTACATATGTGAGTGAATATTTATATATATATCCACATGGTGTTATAGCACTAAGACTTTTGGTACTCCACGTATATGTTTGTATGTCTTTGTATATATTATAATAGATCCATGATCTCATCTGTGTGGGTATTACCTCCACTGATAGGGATTAAAACTTATCCATGCCTGCCTATCCATTATGACTCTTGTCCATTCCTTCCTTTAAAGTTACCATGGGGAGTACGCTCAATCTGCTGGGGACCTTCCTCACTTTTCTTTGACTTAATGAGAGCACTGATGCGGTACTTGAGCTTTCTGTTGGTTTTTCTTTCTTTTTTCATCATACGTTTGTTTGGTAACATCTTTTACATACCTTCTTATACAAGTCCTTGTTTTGCTTTTGGAAAATTTCAAAGTTCTTTTAAAGACCCCTTTTATACTCCTTCCCCTTTTAAACTCCCTTATCCTTCTAGTGATGTTGTATGCTGACAACACTACAATCCTCAAATAATGAAAATTGAGGATTAACTAAAGGGCAATGGAGAAGGTACTTCGTAGGTACCTTCCTATATAATATGTAGATGACAAACAAATATCATCCTAGTAAAAATATCATTCACAAATGTTTCTGTGACTCCAATATTTGAAGTTGTTAGGTAAAGCTTATGTGATTTGTTTTTGCCTAATATCTCATTTTTTTGATCAGATCATTCTTTCTGGGATGCTTCCAAAACCACAAACACAGATACCACATTTATATAGATATTTCCCTTTCAGCAGGAAGGACATATACTAGGAGTGATGTGGTATGAAATGTACTGAGACTAAAGAAACCTCCAGAGGTCTGCATTTGATAGATTTATAAAGTGAATTGAGCCATATCACTTCCACTTGCATTACACCTTGATCTTCAAAGGCATCTTATCTGAATTCCCTGGAGAAGAAACAGGAGTAAATGGAACCACCAACCACACTATAGACTTCCTGAGGACAGGGAGTGGTATATTCTATTTTTTTTACCCCTCTCATTATGTTGCATAGTTCTGGTATCAACTATTTGACTGATTGATTTAATGGAAGTAATCTAATAGCCATCTCTAATGACAACACACTAGAAATACATTTTAGAAAGGTTGATTTAGGAAACAATGCTGAGGAATATAAGTTCAGAATCTTTTATCTTTATTGTGTAACTTTTAGACAGGCAGAAACTTCATTTTCATTAGCTATGAAATGGGGTCAGAAAACTTGTCAGAAATAGCAAATGTAAATAACAAAAAATAAATAAAATATAAATAACAAAAAACATAGCTTTTTAGTCCTCATTGAAGATGTAATCTACATAAATGTCATATAAAAAAAGTAAAAGTTGTCTCCCATTTTCAGGATGTCATAAGATTGTAAAGTTAAAAGAATTATGAATAATGGTGACTAGATAAAATATTGAATGGAATCTCTAGAAACCATTTCCCTCTCTCCATTTTAGTATCAACATTTTTACATATATTGGTAAATTAGGATGCTTGATTTTGAATTCTGTGCAATTTTATTTAAACTGTTCATTTTTGTTGGATGTTCTGATACTTAAATCTCAATAAAAGTAAATAATTTAAAAAGAATATTGTGTGCATAGTGCAACTAGATGGCATAGTGGATAGAGCACTTGGACTGGAGTCAGGAAAACCTGAGTTCAAATCTGGCCTCAGACACTTACTAGTTATATAACTCTGGGCAAGCCACAACCCCATTTGCCCTAATTTCCTCATCTACAAAATAATGAGCTGGAGAAGCAAATGACAAGCCACTCCACTTATCTTTGCCAAGTAAACCTCCAAAAAGAGTCCAGAAGAGTCTGACATGAATGACAAATAACTGAAAAAAACAATAACAATATTGTGTGCAGATGCAGAGCATTACAATAGTACCTTGTCTCTCAAATATTAGAATAGAAATAAAATTAAAAATTATGTTATTGGCTCTATTTAGTAGAACTCCAAGTTTTCCTTGTCCCCTGAGGAAAGAACTAGGAGCAATGAATGGGTGGAAGTTCCAAAGAGTCAAATTGAGGCCCAATAAAAGGGAAAAAATAAGTTAACCATTAGCACTATCAAAAAGTAGAATAGACTGTACCAGGAGTTAGTGGGTTGCTGCCTTATTGGAGATCTTCAAGCAAAGGCTGAATGATCACATATTGGATATGTTACAGATGGAATTTTCCTTTACTGATAAATTAGACTAGTTAGCCACTGAAGTCCTTTCCAAGTTTGACATTTTCTATATTTCAGGAATCAGTATTGACTCAATTGAACGAGCCAATTAATCTGAATTTATTATTTTAACTCACTTGAGGTGATACTGATTGCTGCTTAATCTAGGCAATCTTCTGTCATGACTGCCTAAGGAAGTAGAAAATAAGAATTATCATTGCCAGATGAGATAGTATATGTGAGGTCTTGGAGCATCATGAAACAAAGACTTCTGTAGCTATTCAGATCATATTTATAGGTGATTAAATTTAGCAAAAATGAAAAAATTTAGCACCATCATTGTTTTTAAATGTGGCAGACCCTTCCGTTCCATAATGTTGAAATGAAGGAAACTGATATTCTTTCCCTTTGCTTTTATATTTCTATGCATGAACAAGCATAACTGAATGGAAACTGTTGTCCCAGATGTGACAAATGTGAGATGGGGTTATGTTTTTGGTGGCAGGTGTCATTTATATCTGCAAAGTGGTAGGTGTGTTACCATGTGTCTGTCAGGGATATTGTATGGCACTTAGCATATTTTGCGGTTCTGTGACCCAGCCAAGGTGACTTACCACAGCTCAAAAGAATGTGTTTTCAGCCTTCTCAGTGACATGCATGACACATTATAAAATAATGCAATCTCTACTGCATAATGGCGCATAGCATATCAGTCAGACATGTTATACTACTCTGTTACACACATTTTTGTTTGAAAACAGCTTAACACTTGATCTGGAGAGAGTGACAGGGGACTTATTAAGATACAGTCTTAATCTTCTTGAAATGGTAAGCTGACAGCTTCTCCCTTGTTTTCCTCCTAACTTACTCTGTCATAGGCTAGATAATAATAATAACAATGATCACAACAATGCTAATAACTAGCATTTATTTAGCACTTTAAGGTTTACAAAGAGCTTTACATTTGGTATCTCATTCAATTTCTACTATACAGTATGTGCTATTGGCTCACCTGGGTGATGCATAGCCTCACCCCCCCCCCCGCCCCTGCATTAGACTTTTAGTTATCCAGTAATTTTTTCTCCCCATATTCTGAGTAAGGATATAATTCTAACCCAACATTGAAGCTAGACTCCTTCTGACAGATCACTGTGTGCATCAGTACTTTGAAGTAGTTTGGTATTGTGCAAAGAGCACTAGAATCAAAGGACCTGGGTTCAAATCCCCCATCTCACATTTGTCACATCTTTGACAGTTTCCATGCCTAGAGATATAAAAGTAAAAAAGGAAAGAACATCTATTTCCCTAATTTTTTTACTAATTACCTGTATAAATCACTCAATCTCTGTGTGCCTCAGTTTCCTATAAAAATCTGTAAAAATACAAGGTGGGGGTGGGGGTGAAGTTTGTACTAGATCATGACTTTTGACATGGGGACCATGAATTTTTTTAAAAATGTATTTTGCTAACTGTGTTTATGTAATTGGTTTTCTTTATTATTTTATGTATTTTATTTTGTGCCTTTAAAAACATTATTCCAAATATATATATATATGTGTGTGTGTGTGTGTGTGTGTGTGTGTGTGTGTGTGTGTAAAGCCCATATCAGATTGCAGACCATTTTGGGAGGAGGGGGAAGAAGGGGGGAAAAATTAAAACTTATAGAAGTAAATGTTGAAAAATAAAAATAAATAAATTACATTTTAAAAAAATAAATTAAAAATTAAAAAAACAAACAAACATTATTCCAAGAAGGGGCCCATAAGATTCAGCAGACTGTCAAAGTGGTCCACGCAAGAGTGTGCTGGAGTTAGCACACACAGATTAAAGAGAGCTGATTGTTAAATTTTCAGTGTAAGAATTTACACCTCAGAAATTGGCAAATGCTACAAATCAGGCTTTGGTTTGTAGCTTCTTCTGAGTTAGCTAGACTGGTCCTCAAACCAGATATACGAGCAGTTTCCAGGTGCATACTTGAAAACTTTCCAGCTAGGGAGAACTTGCTGGAGCTTGTGCTTTTCAGGCACAGATTTTGAGAATGTAGGTTCACCTTCATGTCATGGTGAGGCAATAGAGGAGGATGTAGCAGAAGATGGCACCAGATGGATAACCATAAGAAAACTAGAGTCTTTTAACCATAATATGAAGTGAGAACTAAACGATGATATTCATTAGTCAGTCAATAAACATTTGTTAAGCTCCTACTATGTGCTGGCATAGTGCTAAGCAGTGAAGATATTAAAAGAGGCAAAAGACAGTCTCTTACAGTGAAGGAGCTCATAGTCTGTCTAATGAGGGGAACAACAGGCAAACAAGTATGTATGAACAAGCCATATACAGGAAAAATAGGAAATCACTAAAAGAGGGAAGGCACTACAAATAAGAGGGGTAGGGAAAGGCTTCCTGTAGAAGAGGAGACGTTAGGACTTGAAGGGAGCCAAGAAAGCAAGGAGGCTAGGATAAGGGGAGAGAGAATTCCAGGTATTAGGAACAGTCTGAGTAAAGGCCTGGAGCAGAGAGAGGGAGTGTCTTGTTCTGGCAGAAAGGGTACAGGGACGAATGAGGAGTCAAGGGTAAGAAGATGGATAGTGGGGATTGGTTATAGAGGGCTTTGAATGGCAGACAGAGCCTTTTGTATTTGATACTGCAGGTGATAGGAAGTCACTGGAATTGAGAAGCTAACTAACATGACTCGAGGCAAGCTATTTCCATAGTAGAAGTTTGAATTGCTGAAGGTCTGAACCAGATTGGTGGCAGTATCAGGGGAGGCAAAGGGGTGTGTTTGAAAGATGCTGCAAAGGTGAAGTCAACAGGCCTTGAGGACAGATGAGATATTGGGGTATGTGTGTGACAGAGAGATTGTGAGGATCAGGGTATGACACCTAGGTTGAGGACCTGAGGAATGGGAGGATGGTGTTGCTTTGGACAGTAACAGGAAACTTAGAAGGGGGAAGGGTTTAGGATAGGGATGGGGAATCTGTTGCCTCAAGGCCAGATGTAGCCCTCTAGGTCCTCAAGTGTGGCCCTTTGACTGAATCCAAACTTCAAAGAACAAATCCCTTTAATAAAAGGATTTGTTCTGTAAAAAACAAAAAAAAACAACAAAAAAAACTTGGACAGCCAAGAGGCTACACCCAAGGACCTAGAAGGCCATATGTGGTCTTAAGGCCGCAGGTTCCCCATCCCTGGTTTAGAAGGACAGATAATGAGTTTGGTATCATGGATTTAGGAAAATAGATCTAGAAATTCAATGGACCTTAGAGATCATCTAGTCCAGAAATTTAAACATGAGACCTTGGCTTAAAATACTCCAGAGCTGCCTGAACCAGATTGATAAAATTGGGAATTTTTTTTTTAACAAAACAAATAAAATACAATAAAACATATATAATGTTACTATGTAGTTTCCTAAATCAACACACCCCTGCAGGAATTCTTATTTAGGTTTTAGTCAGTGACCTCCATTTCTGTGTGAGTGTGATACAACTGATGTAGTGGTCTGATAGCATTTATCTCTTTTTATAGATAACAAAGCTAAGATCCAGAGAGGGTAAGTGACTTGCCCACAGTCTGGCCATTCAGCTATACAGCAGAGTTAGGATTTGAACCCAGGACTTTTGACTTCAAATCCCACAACTTTTTCTATTTCACCAGGTTCACCAAAGAATTTTAGCTAATGGTTTCCCAGCACATTGGGACTTCACTTTATCCATGTTCACAAGTAAAGTGTAATTAGTTGAGAGCTTTATTTTCCTTCTTTTATTTAGAAGTTTAAGCAGAGGTCCTCTTAATAATCCTACAGCATGAACCTGAGACTTGAGGGAGGTTTCTGTGTGCTCATTAGACAAATATTAAATGAGCTACTTTATCAGGTAAAGCAGAATTAAAATAAAATTTTACCTAAATCTCAAAAAATATCCTACTGAATTCTTATGACTAATCATTATTTCTAAATACATTAAATATTGCCTGGGAAATTGCTGTACCCATCCCCAGCATATTCGGAGGAAAATATCCTTGAATTTCGCCTTTTTGAGTACTATAAAATGAAAAGTTTAGACATAAAGTTTTTATCAATTAGGATCATAATATTAGAACCAAGAGCAATCGTGGAATCATCTAGAAATTTCTAAAAATAAAGTCAAGCAAACTTCTTCAATGTGCTGGGAAACCATTAGCTAAAATTTGTTCTTTGAAGTTTGGATTCAGTCAAAGGGCCCCACTTGAGGGCCTAGAGGGCCACATCTGGCCTTGAGGCAACAGATTCTTCACCCCTATCCCAAACCCTTCCCCCTTCTTACTTTCCTGTTACAAGAGCAACACCATCCTCCCATTCCTCAGGTTCCCTACCTAGGTGTCATACCCTGCTCCTCACAATCTCTCTCACAGTGGGAACCCCACAAGCCTTAAGGAGGTTGTAAAAACACAGGTAAACTCAGCATAGCTGGTTGGTAGATAGACTCAAAGACAGATTACCTTTGGACTCTTTCCTACATTTCTTCGTTTTTCTTTCCTTATCCCTCCTTCCCAACCTTTGTGATCTGCTGTGATTATGAAAAGGAAATTAAGCTTTTTACTGTATTTATGTATTAACTCTGCAGCAGCTTTCAAATTATAGAATTATAGCATATTAAATTTGGAATAGACCTTAGAGCTCGTCTGATCTCTTCTTTCTCCTTTGTTTATCCTTAAACCAACCTATGATGTTAAAATTTATCATTAGACACTTATCCTCCTACATTTTCTCTACATCATTTCATTCTTTTTTTTTCTCCTCCTTTTTTTCCCTCTTCCTTAATTGGAGAATGATGGGAGATGGTGAGGTCATTGTAGGCACCCCCAGGGACAGCAAAGAAAGAAACTAGTGGAATAAATAAACAGTTGCCTGGGATGCCTCAGATGGCTACAAGGCTAGAGTGATATAATGAACTAGGGCTATCAATCTTATTTCAGCCATAATTATTATATTTATCTAAGAAAAGTGGTGGCATAGAATTGATTGACTCTAGAGGAAAACTAGTTATTCCTTCTCTGATTCCCACCCTTGTGTGGAAATAGAGAGAAAACTGCCTTACAGTGCCTCAGAGAGGGTCTTTCTCCTGCTTTCCAACTTACAAAGCCTCTTCCTCCCACTAGAAAAATGCTAGTTTAGATTTGTCTAGGTTACTTTTTTGGTTTTGATTAATTTAATATTTTCACTCTTTGAGGGGAGCTATAATAATAGATATAAGTTAAAAAACAAACTTTGTTTCATCTCAAGCTCCTAGATTCTTTAAAAAAAATCCCAGCAATCTAAAACATTATCTCCAGAAACATGTACAAAAGTTGGGAATTTTTAGATAGAAATAGATAATTATCTCCTTTGGTTGTTGTTATAGAAGAGCAGTGTAGGATATCAAATCCCAGATCAGAGTAAAATTATTTTGTGAAAGCTGTTGAAAAAATGACATTTGATATATAAACTTAAGTGAATGTGTTTTGGTTAAAGTGATTAAAACCAAAGCAGAGTGGTAAAATTTTAGGGTTCAAGATTAGCATAGAAATTAATTTCTGAACATATAAGATGCCTTGTTACATTTAATTATTCCCTGTGTGATTCTGTAAAGCAGAAATTAATTTTGCAACTCAATTTATATTTTGAAAACTGTAAGTGCTCCTTAACTTTATTGTAGTTGTATACAGAATTCCACATGGTGTTAATGTAGTAGCAAAAGTGATGTTTCTTACTCTCTGCACTATTATACCCCTACCTCCTTTAGCACACTGTCTTCATAATTTCTACTTATTTACTAGCTACCATTGACCACTGATTGCTTCATAAAGTAGTTTCAGGTTTGCTTCTGGAATATGTTTTGCTTTGCAAATGCCAGATAAATTCCTCCCCACCCTAGCAAACCTGAGTCAGACTCACTGGGTGATAGATTGTAAGGGGGCTCTGAATCTTTAAGAACTTACTCAAGGTGTGTGTGTGTGGGGGGCGGGGTGTAGGTGTGTGTGATCCTTGTTTTTATTTTTAAAAAGAACCCTCTCTGGCTAGAAGAAAGAGTCAGAGTGAATTAATTTACATCAACAGGAGCATGAAAATTGTGAGTGGGATGCCCTCCATATGGCAGAGTTTTCCACATTGTAGGGCATGTCCTGCTGGGGGAGGGTGAGACTCTCTCAGGAGGGGTGTGAAGCAACAGTCAAAATTAGTGAATATTTTCAAGTACAACTCCCACAGAAATGTGGGAGAATATTTTTTTTCAACCAACATAAAGTTCAAATCAAAGTCAACAAAATCGAGACTAACCGGGCTAGATTGCTCCAATTGACAGGAATACAGTGTAGCTGCTACTTAAAACAGGATGTACAAACAATGTCAAATTTGAGTCATCAGCAAGTGCCAGCTAGGTGTGATCTGCTACTGTCGCCTTCAGTCCTTGTAGGCTCATGACACAGTTGAGTGTTGCACCATTGTGGTGCTTGATCTATCTGAAAGTTGTGGCTAAATGTGAAGTTAAACAACCTTCCTGAGGAAGTTAAAGACTACCAGAATGTATTTCTCAATGCCATTCATTTTGGCCAGTACAATATAATTTTGTTTACAAAAAGACAACTTAAAAAATATTCATGCAGTGAGGGTAATCTGGGAACCATTCCCAATCTGTTCTATCTAGGGCACTTAACATAGAGCTGAACATGCTTGCTTACCTCTTGTGGTGGTCATCTAGTTGAACTATGTCTAATACCATGTCTTGGCTGATTGCTGAAGGGCACATGTGACCAGACTATTGGTTTATCCTTGGTTCTTTGTGACAGCAGCAAGGGGCAAGAGGTTATATAAAAATAAAGGAATGGTTACTAAACAGGAAGAGATACCCAATCAGGAGACTTAAAAGGAGAAACAACTTTAACTATTGCTTTTTCTTCCCATCTGTCAAGCATATGAGGACTATTCAAGCTTTCCCTCAGACTTCTGGGCAAGGGAGAGGAGAACAGTGTATCTGCCCTTCCCCGTGGAAGTTATGGCAACTGCATTGGACCTCAAATCATTGCTGCTTTTCCTGCTTTATGTTTCTTTCCCTGAGCACAGGTGATTATACAACATTCCTGATATGGATGGTGCTGGGTACTCAGCAGGTTACTCATCACCACTCATGATAACTGCCTGTGGGAAGATGAGTCCAAGATAAGCATTTGCTTTCCAGAAGAGATGAACCAAGAGTAAGTTGTTCTGACAGTACAGAGAGAAGATGGAGGTGAAATGCTTATTCTGACCAGATTTTTGATGATTTAATGTTTTGGGCATTAACATCTTGGAAAAGTATAAAAGGAATGGTGCATTCCCACTTCAAGTATTTGTAAATGTATATGAGTCTTTTATTTTAAGCATTTATTTTATCTTATAGGAAATAAATAGTTGTCCTATAATTCATCTACTTTGTGCCTTTTAAAGAAAATATCCTGTTTATCCCTTATTAGGAGACCTTATATATTATCCAAACTTATATTTTAAAAGATTTTTCCTGGTGCTATGCGGTGAGGATAAAATGGGTAGAAGATTTAGGGTCATTTAGGGTCATTAAGTCCCCCAGGACTTAAACTAGGTCCATGAATCAGGTATCTCTTAGAAGAAGAGGTTGTCATTTCCTGGGCCATAGACCTCTACATTGAAATAACTTGAATATGGTCTTGTATATTTGTTGTGTCTAATTTGTAATAGATAAATATATAACCAATTTGAAGAGAAAGGTCACTGAAGAAGCTGAAACCAGCACAAGGAAAATATAAGCAGTTTAAGTGGCAAGAATATAAAACCACAAAGCAAAAAGTCCAAGTCCAGAAAATGCAGTTCAGTATATTTGTTATTGGGATTCACAAGTACTATTACTGATGGAAAGGAAAGATTGCTGTGTTTGCTTTGTATAAATGCATTAGCTACAGATAGCAAGACACTAAATAAATTGAAGTGACATTTTGATATGCAAATTTGTTGACAAGAGAATTTTCTGGAAGAAAGATGTTTTTAACAAGCAAAAAAAGAAAACCCTTTACAAAATAATGCCAATTATATAAAAATGGATTGTTATATTATCATGTCATATATAATATCATATAATGTTCCTTATAAAATTTTCTAAGTGCAAAAATTTTAATTGGTTAGGAGAAATGTTGGTGCTACCTGATGCTACTGATGTAGTAAAAAAAATATTACTTCTAAAAATATGTGCAAAACTGCTTTGCATGAATCCAATTGAAAATAATATGGTGGGAAATAAAATTGCTCATGTCAGAAGACCTTTGCAATCAATTAATTGAGAAACTAAAATCTTTGTATTTTCCAGTCTAAGTAGATGAAGCAACAGATATAAAGATGCTTATTTAATTACATATGTACAATATGTTATAGAAATTAATGTTAGGGGAGATTTGCTACTTTGCAAATTTATTGATGGCCAAACCACACTCAAAATTTTTGAAATAATTGATGAATTTTTAATGAAATTATATGTGTACAGATGTATTGAATTTTGCATTTGTGGGACTTAATTAATATCAAGATGAAAGACAGGTCCACAAGCACTAATTAAAAATATGTCCACTTGTGCAATTTGGAAACATGGTGTGCCTCAGATAGTCACTTGTATTGAGAAATACAAATGAGAAGTTATGTATAATTTTAAGTTGTAACAAAAATAACCAGCTTCATAAAAATAGTCCATTAAAAGGAAAGATTCTTGCAAAATTATGTGACAATAAGGGACAGACATAGATACATCTATATTACTGCAGAACATGTCATTTTTCTAATACCAAAGTACTTTAAAGAGTGATTGAGCTAAAAGATGTCATTTGAACTAATAATAATGATTGAGATAAAGATGAATTTTCTAGCAAAATTTCCTCCTAAACCTACATATTTGGCTTACATTAAAAAAAATAAACACTTTAAAATCAATTCGGTATCCCTATATTCATACTCTGACCCATATGCATTTATGAAACAAATTAGAGCTTTTTTGAGATCCTAAATCATTGTTCCTTCAAAGGAATTTTGTATTGCTTTTGCCTAGCTTTTTAAAGTATCCCTTTAGCAGCTTGATTAGCACAACACTAAATCTGTGAATTACTTTAAGTAGTATCATCAGTTTTTATCTTATATTAGCATCACCCAGCTATGAGCCCACAGTATTCCTCTAATTATTTAAGTCAATTTTTATCTCTTTAAAGGAGTGATTTATATTTGTATCTCTATAGGTCTTGAATATGCCTTGGTAGATAGATTCTTACATATTTCATATATTTTGTAGTTATTTTGAATGGTTCTTTTTTACATGGCGATGTGATTCTCATATTATTTCTAAATATGAAAGGATCATGTACACATTTCTCATATCATAGGCAAATGTGACAGATTTGGTCTTCATTTAAAGAAGAATGGTTAATATCTTTATTTTGAACATTAAAACAAATGTTTCAACTTGAAAATATTATATTTTGGCCTTGGCTGAATAAAATATTATCTGGTTTATCAAATGAAAAAATACACATTTTATTATTGTTTTTAACATCTGTTATAGCTTTTACAAATACAAAATATTGATCTTGATTAGCAAATGAAAAATATTTTCAAGCAACAATATCAGCACTGATACCATGTTTTGAAAATATTTGTGCCAAAAGCCCCACCAATATTATATACATGTTATCGTTTTATTTGTTGAAATTAGAAATATGGAGAAGAGCCAAGATGGTGGCATAAAAGCAGGAAAACTCTGTATGGTCCCTCTATAACCACCTCAAATACCTATAAAAAATGACTCTAACCAAACTTTAGGGCTACAGAACCCACAAAGTGACAGAGAGAAACAAACCTGAAGACAGCCTGGAAGACCAGCAGGAAGGGTTCATTGCAACACACAGGGAGCAGAACCCAGCCCCTTATGAACCTAAATTTTAGCCTCAGGGCAGCCACAACCAGCCTCGACTAGAGGGACATCAGGAGAGTTGATCACCAGCAGCTGTGGCAGTTTCCAGAATTATCAACCCATAGATACCAAAGACAAAGTGAGAGGTCAGTGGACTTTGGGAACAGGGAGTCCGGGAGTGTGGTCCAGACTCCACCCCCTGAAGGGAGAAGAGTCTGAGGCATGGCAGCCACTGCCACATGGCTACTTTAGAACTCCTGGCCTGCAGATTGTAGTAGGACCAAGCAACCATTCTAAGGTGTAATTGCTCTTGCTTTAACCTGCTTGGATCTGGATTGCTGTCTAGGGTGGAGGTCCTGTGGTGGGTGACCAGGTGCCAGAGCCTGTGGAGGCTTCAGAGAGGGCAGCCAACTAATAGCTCCAGCAGCTATGAATACCCCAGCAATTTGGGACAAAGCTCTCCTCTCTGGAAGCAAAGTTCTACTGTGGCAAAAAGCTCAAAAGTCAAGTGATTGAGTGGCAATATGAGCAAGCAAAGGAAGCAAAACAAGCACAGCAGTCAAACCTTAGATTCCTTTTGGGGGGACAAAAAGGATCAAAGCATGGAATGGGAGGAAGACAAAAGTCAGAACTCCTCTACCAAAAGCTTCCAAAAAAAATATGAACTGGTTACAGGCCATAGAGGAGCTTAAGAAGGATTTTGAAAACCAAATAAGAGAAGTAGAGGAAAAGTTGGGAAGAGAAATGAGAATGATGCAAGAAAATCATGAAACGAGAGTCCACAACCTGACTGAAGAAAATAACACCTTAAAAAATAGACTAACTCAAGTGGCAAAAGAGGCTCAAAAAGCCAATGAGGAGAAGAATGCCTTAAAAAGTTTAATTTTCCAGATGGAAAAAGAATCTCAAAAGCTCACTGAAGAGAATCATTCCTTCAGAATTAGATTGGAGCAAATGGAAGCTACTGACTTTATGAGAAATCAAGATACTATTAAACAGATCCAAAAGAATGAAAAAAATAGAAGGCAATGTGAAGTATCTCACTGGAAAAGCCACTGACCTGGAAAATAGATCCAGGAGAGATAATTTAAAAATTATTGGACTACTTGAAAGCCATGATCAAAAAAAAAGAACCTAGAAATCATCCTTCAAGAAATTCTCCAGGAAAATTGCCCTGATGTTTTAGAAGCAAAGGGCAAAATAGAGGTTGAAAGAATCCACTGATCACCTCTTGAAAAAGATCCCCAAAAGAAAACTCCTAGGATTGTTATAGCCAGGTTCTGGAGTTCCCAGACCAAGAGGAAAATATTACAAGCAGCCAAGAAGAAACAATTTGAACATTGTGGAAACATAATCAGGATAACACAGGATCTAGCAGCTTCTACATTGAGGGATTGAAGGGCTTAAAATATGATATTCTGGAGGTCAAAGGAGCTGGGATTAAAACCAAGAATCACTTACCCAGCAAAAGCAAGTATCATGTTTCAGGGGAAAATATTCAATGAAATAGAGGACTTTCAAGCATTCTTGATGAAATAACCAGAGTTGAAGAGAAAATTTGACATTCAGATACAAGAAGTAAGAGAAGAATGAGAAGGTAAACAAGGAAAAGAAATCACAAAGAACTTATCAAAGTTGAACTATTTACATTCCTACATGGAAAAACGATAATTGTAACTTACGAAACCTTTCTCAGCATGAGAATAGTTGAAGGGAATGTAATATGTATACATACTCGTATATGTCTATATAGGAGATTATATAGGCATATGAATACATATGTGAGTATATGTATATATGTGTACAGGTATACATAGACAGAGGGCACAGGAACAGTTGAATAGGAAGGGATGATACTTAAAAGGTGAAATTGAGAGGTGAGAGAGATAATGAGAGGAGATGGGAAGAGACAGAATAGGATAAATTATCTCATATGGAAGAGGCAAGGGAAAACTGTTACAGTGGAGGAGAACAGAAAGGCAAAAGGGGATGGGTCAACCTCACTCTCATTGCATTTGGCTTAGGGAGGGAATGATATATACACTAAATGGGGTATTTAGCCCCATAGGAGAGTAGGGAGGAGAGGAATGAGAGGGGGGAAGATGGAGGGGAGGGCCAGTTGGGGGGAAGGGAAGCACACACTTTTGAAAAGAGACAGGGTCAAAGTAGAGAATAGAACAGGTTGGGGGGGGGGGGGGATAGGATGGAGGAAATATAGTCAATTTTTCACAATATATCCACTATGGAAATGTTTTGCATAGCTACATATGTACAACCTCTATTGAATTGCTTATCTTCCCAGTAAGGGTGGGTGACAAGGGAGGAAGGGAATGAATCTGGAATTCAAAGTTTTAAAATAAAATGTTTAATATATATATATATATATATATATATATATATATATATATATACATGCAACTGGGAGATAAGATATACAGCCACTGGGGTATAGAGATCCATTTTGCCCTACTGGAAAGTTGGAGGAGGCATGGGGGAGGATATAGGAGAGAGCAGATTGGGGGAGGAGTATACAGTGGGATTGCTGTTTTGGGGTGGTAGATAGGGGAAAGATGGGGAGAAAATTTGTAAGTCAAAATCTTGTGGAAATGAATGATGTAATCTAAAAATAAACATAAAATTTAATTTAATGATAAAAAATAAAAAAATAGAAATATGAAAATAATAAATGATTTTATTAATGTTACATTGTTTTGTTGCATTTTAGCATTTGTTGCAAATTATAATAATTTAAAATGTTCATTTTAATAAAATACAGCCAAGAAAACTATTTCTATAGATTGTTTTATGATAAGCATGTGAGGATATGGACATTTTTTTGCTTATGAATAGGAGGGGCATCACCATGTGATGTTTAGAAATCATTGCCTTATGGGGTCCTATTGCATGGTCTAAGCTTCCCTACTTCATTTGAAACATTAGTTTGGAACTATTATTTGGGGCTAAGTGAATGTAAGATAAAAGAAGGAAGAACTGAGTAAGAGTGACTCTTAGAAGGTCAGGGAATTTGAAACCAGTTCTCAAACTCCTGCCCAATATTCCCCTGGCTCCATCAAAGATCTCCCTTTGGGCTTCACTGAAAGGAAAGCATCTGGATATATTCCAGTCCTGGTTCATTCTTTATCTTAACACTTTTTTTGGTCCTCAGTCAAGCATTGCTTTTGGGTAATTGGGAGAGATGTGAATAGAACCAACATCTCATTAAATTGATGCTGGCTTTTCCAAAATACAGTCCTGTAGCATGGCAGCAACTGCTATTCCACAATAAACTAGTGGCCCTGTTGTCCTTAAAATGTAAGATAACCCAAATTTGTCAAATTCAGGGTCTTTTTTTCAAGGCCTTCTTGTTTTTAATTAACAAGATTTTTTCCATAATTAGGCTTCAAAATGATAGGCTACTTATAACAACTAATGGTGCAGTTATAATTTGGAGATAGTCCTCTGACCTTATGAAGCATTTATTCAGTGTCCATGGTAGTCAAGCCAAAAGAAAGGAGTGAGATATTTCATAATTATAGAGTTCAAGTAAGTCATAATAATTTTGCACAAAACTTACCTTTAAGAAAACAATGGTTAGAAGAGTAAAATCATGGCATTAGGAAGAGGATCTTGGGATTTCAGTAAAGCAGAAAAATAAATCATTGAAAGAAATTGAGTGGGGTTATAGAGATTGAAATGTACAGACATATAAAATAAGATCTTTTTAAAACCCAGCATAATAGTTTGTTGGAATTGGCACTTTTTAGAATCTTCATGATTCCTACATTCTCAGAATAAGAGATGAAAATGTTTTAAACAATGGCAATTTTTAAAAGGATAGACTTAGTTATGATGGAGTATTATAACCCTTTAACAAATGACAATCAAATAGCACAAGCTGGAATACTATTGACTTAACATTCATCAGTAATTACAAAAGTTGTAATTTTGAAGAAGAAAATACCCTCAGTAATTATTTTATTGATTTACTCATTATAGTGAAAAGAACATTAACAAACTTTTCATCCCCAGATTCTTTACCAGAAAAAATGGAATAGTAGTTAGAGTGAGACTTAGTTCCTAACTCTGTCCTTGATTTACTATGATTTTCAGCAAATTACTCAACTTTTCTGGGCTTCTGTATTTCTATCTGTAACATGGAGAAGAAAATAGATATAATTAATCTTTGTAAGGAGATCAAAGGGGCTATAGAAGTGTCAAGCATTATTTGAGAATGGACATTCAGATTATTTACAATTGGGAAAGGGGGAAAAGGGGGAATAAGCATTTATGTAGTGTCTATTATGTGCTAAATGCTTTACAAATATTCTCTTATTTGACTCTCACAACAATTTAGGGAGGTAGGTGTTATTATTTTCCCCATTTTACAGTTGAGAAAACTTAGGCAGACAAGTGAAGTGACTTACCCAAAGTCATATAGGTAGTAAGTGTCTGAGGTTAGATTTGAACTCAGGTCTTCTAACTTGAAGTCCAGCACTCTGTCCATTGTGCCATCTAGCTGCTTAAGCTGCTCACTAAGCATGAATTTGTGGCCATACTGATAATCATTATATAAAAAGTCACTCCTCAAAATTTCTGATGTGTTATGCAAGAAATAAATGATTTTTAAAGATAAATTGATAGAACTTTGAGGCAGGATGAGGCAGAATAGAGAAAAAGGAATTGTGACCCCTCTTTTCTAATGTTTTGAATACTACCTATTATATCATCATTCCCAGGAAGAGTCATTTCTATATTACAGGGATCATTGTTTAAAAATCAGATTAAATACTTACTTACAATAAGTTTTGTTTTTCTTGCTTTCTCATTGAGCAGGGAAAGGGACAGTGGGAGGGAGAAAATTTGGAACAGAAAATGAAATAAAATTGGATTACGAATAAAACTTGTATTAAAATTTTTTTTAAACAAACAAAAATCAGGTTAATTTTGTGGGTATTTTTAACCTGATGTTTGCCATATCTTGGGGATCTTCCCATCTTCCCCATTCTTTTAACTTTAAGCAAGAACTTATGATGATGAGAATTCTATTTTTATAGAACTTTGGGCCAATCTACCTTAGTAAATCATCCCATTTTTTAAAACCCTCATGGTCAAGAAATTCTTTCTGATGTCTAACTTTACCATTGTCTAAACCTAATTTTCCTTATTCATCCTTCAGAAAGTTTTCACCAATGTACTATTCAATCTTTCATTTTCAAGGCTAAATGATCTAATTTTTCTTTATTGTAGTTTTTGTGGCATTATAGCAGACATTTACATGGTGCTTTAAGAGTTACAAAATGTTTTGCATATGTTATTTCTTTTGACCTTCACAAGCCCTGTGAGGTAGATACTAGCAGTAATATAAGTTTCTCCTTTATAGATGAGGAAACTGAGGCTCAGTAACATTAAATGACTTTCTTATGATCATGTTCTGGGTGGGATTAGAACCTAGGACTAGACTGACTCCAAGTCCAGTGCTCTTTCCAATATACCCTTCTGTGCTTCCTGTTTTCACAAATTAGAATCATTTGTATCAAATTTCATATATAGGCAACTCTCTGAGGCCTTAAGTTGACCATGAATTTCTGGTCTGAATTGATAAAGGGAGTTTCCACACTGGCCACCCTATGCTAATATTGAGAAAGTGGGCACTGAGAAAACTTAAATGTTCTGCTCAAAATCCTCAAAAAGGCAAAATTTGTGGAAATGCTCTGATGTAATTTACAATCCACTGGGGCAGAAAATAACCCTATTTATAAGTCTTTTTAAACTAATGCTCTTTCATACTCTGAATTTCTTCAGTGTCCTAGGGAGTGGGGATGGGGGTGGGGGAGGCCTGTTCTCTGCTTGGACAGTCCTCTATTAATTCATTCCCATTTATTTTGATGAGTTATACATATGCAAGGAGGGGTTCCTCCCTCCCCAGTAGATGCAGTAACAGAAAGGTCAGAATATAATCACAAGGTGTTAATTAGGTGTTTACCTTCTGATTTCTTTATGAGGTATGAACATCTCTGATTTTGTCAAGAAGGGAAAAATAGGATTGGCTGAGTAAACGGATTAGCCACACCCCTGGTGGCTTTGAATAGTTAAACTCTGGATGAATTTCTGTACTTGGAGAGTTGGAGACATTGCAAGTAAGGAGAGGAGGAAGGAGGAAATTTCTCTGCCCAGTCCTTTCCACAAGCCCCCTCCCATCACCATGTCATTTTGAAGGAAATCAGCTGGTCCAGCAGGGAGAAGAAACACTCATTCCAGAGAGATACAGATATAGATGCAGAGACATACAGGGAGCTAGGGTAGCTATGGAGGGAAGCCAACTTGAAGAGAAACCCAGCTTCTGATGAGATGAAAAGATACATGGAGGTGAAGAAAAGCTATATGAAGCCACCTGGAGTGGGACAGAAGCAGACAACTCCTACAAAGGAGGAGGCAAGGATTCTGAGGGAGGCTGCTTGGGTCATGCTAGGAATATAAACCCCACCACACAAATCCTATTGTTTCTATCCTCAGGCTTTCTCATAGTAGTATGAAACCTCTTCTCCTTTTCACAGGGAAAATCTGTTTACCCTTCCTTGTTTTAAACCTTTATTTTGTCTTCATACATATAATTAGCCACAGGCCTTTGTTAGTCTGGCTTTGCTTATGGGAAACAGTTGGGAAGAGGAAACCGAGGGAGAAATATCCCAGAAAAAAGATAATCAGCAAACACTTAATAGTATAGGCCTATGCTCTGAGTATACAAAGAGGCACAAAAACATGGTTCCAACCCTCAAGGACCTCATCCTAATGGAGGAGACAACATGGAAAAAACAAAATATATAGATACAGATATACATATGTCTATTTATCTATCTATCTAGTAAATGAGGGATAATTTTAGAAGAGAAGCACTAGCATTGTAAGTGGGGAAGAGGAACCAAAAATGACTAAAGTCCTCTTATAGCAGGTAACATTAGAGCTGCTTCTTGAAGGGGAAGACAAGAGAGAGAAAGAGAGAACATTTTAGGCATGAGGACAGCCAATGAAAAGTCAGTGGAGGGACAGTCAAGGAGAAAGATCTAATAATGAGGTGTTTTTATTAAAAGTATTGTCTCTGGTTGGGAGCAGGAGCTAACAAAAGGATAAAGATACAAATTCTTTGATATTTCTCTGAGTGGAGAGCAGACAGTTTATACAGGGAAAATCATCCAAACAAAGAGTCAGTACTAGGTTGAGGGGCAAATAGGAGAGGTTAAACAATTCTGATCACCACACCACACCACATGACACCACACCATCATTGCTTCACATATACATCAAGAAAAACTGACTCCTTATGTGTAGATCTGCCATTTGCTCTCAGAAATCAAAAGACAGGGAGAGGTAATCTTACATTAGCTAGCTATATGTATTCTTTTCCTTACAGCCACTTCTTAGAACAGCAATTTCCTCACATTCCTTTTGATTTTTGCAGACAACTGCTTTCCAAACTTAAAAAAAAAAAAAGAATTTTTGCATTTATAAGAGACATCATGACATGTAGAAGAAAACAATGATTCTGAAAACCTTGGGTTTGTTTGTACACCATAAGAAACAATCCACTTTGCTACAGTATTTAAAACAATTGGAGACTGGGTCAATGCTTTATGCTAATGATTGGTCCCAAATATTGATACTTCCAGTTCTGATCTTTATTGAGTTGCACTGAGTAGTGAGTAGATAGATTTTCTTTCCTTATCCACCAAAAAGAATTGATAAATGAGAGTTCCCTTGTTTCTTTTTCCTTATCCCCAAACACCTCTCTTTACCACTGTTTTTTGGAATGACCAGCTAAACATTTAGATACAATGAAGAACAAAGGAGAAGCCACTCAAAAGAGGGATGGCTTTTGTGAAATGGAATTTGAGGAATGCCCTTCTTTTGGATGAGTTGCAGATTTCCAAGCTCCACAGAAACCTCAATAAAACCAGTTATATGTTAGTTAAAGCCAGGCTTCCCTTTGCCTCAGCCTTGCCTCATGTGGAGTCATGGATCCAATTTAATTGGACAAAAACTGCAAAATTACATCTGTGGAACTTTAAAAAAAAGTACAGAAAGTTAGGCTGGTTTGGGACCTTGGTTTACTTCCCAGCTCTGCTACTTGTTCCCTTCATTTCCTCATCTAAAAATAAGGTGGGTTGGACTAGATGATCTTTAAGGCCCCTTCCAGCTTTAAATTCATAATCTATTAAAGGCATGATTTGTTTCTGAATGCCTTTGGCTTTCTGATTTTGAATTATGTGCAGGGGGAAAATACCCTGATCACAAAAGCAATTTGACTACAAGTTGGTTGATTAGTTTGATTAAGCAGAATTTATTGCCCCTTCAAACTGTCATTCTCCAAAAGAATTTTTTTCATACCCTATCATGCCTGTCACATTTTAAATAGAAGTTGTAAGTGATGAAACTATTACAGTATAACAGAAATGGTCAGATTTGTTTGCTATTCACTAAACTGTGTCATCTTTGGGCAAAATGGGTTAGAAGAGATGCTCGGTCATTGTTTGACTAGGATTCAATCGTGAGACATGGAGAAGATGGGAGATTGTGTGGCTAAGTGGATAGTCAGGAGAGATGCTTCTGCCCATGCGTGAAACCTTCTGTTGAATTTCTTCTGCCAATCAGCCCAAGCACAAAATGTATGTTTTGAGGGGTGACGCAGTGATTAGCATGTGGAGGGAATTTTTTTTTTAAATAAAGGCACTGAAATCACCCAACAGGTCTTCACTTTTTCTGAACTCTGCATCTGTCAATGTAAGAAAGTATTGTATATTCTCTAAGGCATCTCTCTTCTCCAACCCCAAGTCCCATTATAAGTTATATATAGACATTCAGTGGCCCAGTATAGATTATAACTTTCTTTGTACACACTTTGTATATACTTTTTATCTGTAAATTATCTTTTAAGTATATTTGGAAAATAAGTACTCCTTGTAATCTATAAGGAGTTTTTTCTCTCTGCAATTTGCTTTGTTAATATAACTGAACAAAATTAAATCTAAGAAAACTAATATAGCAAATACAAATAGTATGGCATGGTACAAAGAGCATAAGATTTATTGTTAGAAGGCCTATTTTGAATCCCAGGTATGCTACTCTTTATGTAAGTTTATACAAGGTACTTTGCTTCCCTCTGCTTCTGTCTCTTTATCTGTAAAATGAGGGATTTGGACTAGATGGCACCTAAGATAGCTTCTGCCTATAAAACCAGGATCCTCTGATTGTATGAACAATATTTAGTCTACCAATTCTGGATTACCATAATTGCAAACAATTCCCAGAACTCCATATTTTGAATATAGGAGTTTCCTTCCCTAATGAAATGAGGAAGCGTCCCCTTGTCAGTCAATAGATTACTCTCTGAAGCATTGGAGAACTTTGTGGATGATGTTCTCCCTAAACCTTACTTGTGCCTAACCTCATACAACCAAAAATATCTCTGCACACTTCTCCAATTTACCATGAACAGCTAATGCCATGGACTTGATTTATCTAGAAAAAGTCAAAGTGTATTTGGCAACTAGAGAGTGGGAAGCATACTAGTGGGGTCTAATGGATAAAGAGATGATGCTGGTAAGTAAAGATTTTCATGTGTCTAAATTGCCCTTTGTCACTTAGAAGTAAAAGTTCTCTAATTCATCAAAATATGTCTATTTCTAAAATAATGCCAGGGCTGTCATTGTGTTAACATTAGAATGGCTCATCAGATCTGTATCCCAGGAACACAAACCTAAAAGCAAAATTGTAGATGCATAGAAAACAAATAAAAAGTGAGTGCCAAATTGAGTCTCTTGGAAGCTGAGATCTCTGTTCATATCCTGCCTCTCATACTTGACTAGCTGTGTGATTCTTGACAAGTTGCTTAGCTTCTCTGGCTGTCAGTCTCCTCATGTATAAATGGACCCATTGTACCTGCTTCACATAATTGTTGTGAAGATCAAATAAGATAATGTATGTAAAGGGCTCCATAGATACCAGATATGGCTTTTTTGAGTGCCTAAAATATAGTGTACTCTTTTTCTTCCCATTCCTAACTGCTTTCTGGCACATTAACACTTCTGGGCCAATCAATTGGGCAAAATAAAACTGCACTGGTCATATTTTGAAGAACTAATTAGATTACTTTGAAGCATTCAGTGTGGTGCTCCTTCAGCTTGAAAGAGTTAATTCGCCTCCCCAAATATTTGCTAAGCAATGATTTAGGGACAAGGAAGAAGAGGAGTCCTTGTAGGCACTCACCTTTGATTTATAGGCTTCAAAAGTTCTGCCTCAAGGTTCATACTATTCAGAGAGATCCCAGTTGTCTGAGATCAGGGAGAATAAAGCTCACTGTTTATCAGTCCTTCTCCCAGATTTTCTGATAAAATGTGTGTATTGTACCTACTCCAAAATTCATTTTGAAAAGTCAGACCCCAGAGTCCTTTACTTGAACAGGAAGGAGTAGAGGGACACAATTGTATACAGCCAGTGAAATAAGCTGACAAGAATTTTAAAGACATAAGCACCTAATATTTTTTTTTCAGTTTTCTCTAAAGGAGAGAGAAAGAGATGAGGCCATAAGAAAGTCATCCTTGGGAGGATATAACTGAAAGAAAACTAAAATAGAAACCATCTATGCATTAAGAAATATTAGAATGATTGCTTCTATATTTTTAACAATTCCAAATCTTGTTTGCTATTTTAAATTTATATTAGAGCACTATACTGATGAGACCAATATCACTGGTATCATTTTAGAGTGAGTCACTTTGCTCTGTTCCATGGCTGTAGACTGGCGCAAGCACTTTTGCAAAACTTTGTATGTGGACTGAAACTGACCCCAGCTTGACTGGGATTAGATAATACAAATGTATTTGATCTTAGATAGACTAATCTTAATGTTAATGTTGGAACTGAGAAAAGGCAAGAGGCCAGAAGATAAATCCCTGGATAGAGGTGAATCCAGGAGACTCCAGTTGGAGATACATTCCAGAGGTTCCTGGGCTCAGGATGGAGACTAAGGGGGTTGGAAACTCTGGATGATAATTTTATGCAGGCAAAGCTGTGAAGATATTTGAATTATTAGAGAAACTACGGATTTGGAAAGAAGTAACTATACAGAGTTGAGGGAAGCTGACAAAGGAATTGGGTACCTAGAAAAAAGAGAAGTTTATTTTGTGGGCAGAAACCAATAAATCTGTTTGTTTGAGTTGTGTGGCTCAGAGGAGAGCAATATTACCCTAGAACCATGGAATGCATCTAGGATTCAGAAAGCATTTTGCTTTTTTAGTCATCAAGGAACCCAAGAGGAATAGGCTTATGATCATAAAGTGAGCCAGGACAGCAGCATGGTAGACAAAGGTTATCTACAGAGGGTAACAATGAAAAAAAGATGGAGAACCATTAGTTCTTCACAAAAATTATATTCTACATTGTTTGTGTGCTGTATTTACTTTTAAAAATTCCATCAAGAGGTTCTTTCACATGCAGTTAAATGTACATTTACATAGAGCATTTTACCCCATTTCCTTCAGTAGCACTAAGCAATGATCACGAGTGCCACTGGGAAGCTGAAGAAGGTGGTTTAGGAAGAAGAAGAAAAGAGAGAAGTAGAAGAGGTGTACATCAGAAAACAAATCCTATCTTCAATGTATTAGCGTAGCTAGTTATTTAACCTACTAGCCAAATCAAGCTCTTATTTATGAAGCAGCTATATGCCAGGCACCCAGTTAGGTCCTGCGAAGAGCCAAACAAAAGGAAGGCCCTGAAAGAGTTTATATTCTACTTGGGCCAAGGAAAGACAATGACATTTACACAGATAGATCAATATAAAATACATGCAAAATAAGTACAAAGTCATTTCCAGCAGCTGAGGGAACAAGAACCTTAAAGAAAAAAAAAATTATTTCATGATGGGAATAGCCACTCCACGATTTGTCTGTATTGTTAGGGTCAATTTTATAGAGAGAGGAAGAGAGACACACACCAAGAAACATATTTTAGAGGCTGCTGGGTTGACACAATGGATAGAGTACTGAAATTAGAATCAGGAAGACCGAAGTTCAAATTTGGTCTCAGGCACGTAATGAACCTCTGTCTGCCTCAGTTTTCTCAATTGTAAAATGAAGATAATATTATCACCTACTTGCCAGGGTTGTTGTGAGGATCAAATAAGATGATATTTGTAAAGTACTTTTCAAAACTTACAGCACTTAAAAAATGCTAGCTATTATTATATGTAGGATGTAGTTGGAAGCATTTGCTATGATACTTCAGTGCTAAAGGAATAAAAAAAGGAACTAGGTGGTGTTTATCAAGAAGATGTGAAGCATGATTTGAATGGCCTTTTAAAAAAGAGAGAAGCTTAGACTGCTAAAATAAAATTTGCTCTCTACTGTAGTTGTGAACTGAATTAAAGATTGCACTAGTTTAGAACAGTATGGAAGGATTAATAACCTGAAATTAAGCCATGGATGCCCACCCTTGTTTTTGTTATTCAGATGCACTTGTGCCCTGTGATTTCTCTTTCCCTGAGGTAACATTCCCTGAAGTCTCTGTCCCTCAGGCTTTTATTGCAAGCAACTCCCAAGTATAGATATGGACTGGAGGATCTAACCCAGTATTCAATGGATAATTTGACAGTTTCTTAAAATGATTTGTATTTTCTAAGGTGATTATCTCAGTTGGCACTTCAAAATACAGTCTGAAGCTTTCTGTTAACAATACAGCAATTGAAACCCATAAAACATAAAGGCTTTTTATAATGTTATTGTTATTACTATACAGTTATTGAGCACTGGACCAATGATGTGCTAGATGTCATATAGAACCCAAACATTCTTTCCTGAAGGAGCTTACAATTTAAACTAGGACATAAAAATGGGTAAAAACAAGGGAAATATGCAGAAAGTTAATTTATCTGGATACAGGTTCAAGGAACACAAAATTAAAGTTTCCTCTTACAAGAATCTACAAAAGACAATAGCAATGTTGCCTCTTATGGACCCCAAATCCCTCCCATTGGCAACCCTTGCAATTATTTTCTATCTTTATGGGGTTAACCTTATTGGGGCTGATTAAATCCATGCAGAGATCTTTCATAAAAACTCAATGGAGGGTCCAGATGGCAAGACAATACCTCCTTTTGTGAGAAGAAATAACTTGAAGATTTTTGTCTAATTAAAGTATTTGTGCTGGTGGGACTTGAATGAATTATTATTCTTGAAGACAAAAAGGGGTCTGCATTACAAATAATCCTTATAAAATACTAATCATTCAGAAATTGAATGTTGCTTTCATTCTTCATAACATGCCTTGACTAGAGCTACAACAGTATGATATTCTAAAACCAGATACTGACATAGTGTTTGGGATTTCAAATCTGAAAGTCCATCTACGGATAATCAGCATCACAAATATCTATGGTACAAAATGCCAGAAAGGTCAATTGTTTTCTTTTCCTGCTGTTTTCCAGTGGCATCTCACATTCATTTTAACCCTTGTCAAAATATTTTCTGACTTGAGCCAAATCATAATTAGCACCTTTTCTTTATGATGACATTGTCATTTGCAGTCTTTAAACAAACAGGGGACATACCTGCTAGTTCCTTACCTCCACACATGAGAGTGACTGTGGGACTAATGGCACAAAATTATTTGTCCAATAGTTCAAATATGACATTGTTGCTAATTCCTCTTCCCTCAAAACAAATAAGTGTTTCAGAATTGTCCGGGATGTGAGGGAGAAAAAAATCAGTGATTATAGCAGAAAGGGAAAATAGGTGTTGTGAACTCAATAGGAAATTATAGAATAAACAGCAGCAAAGTGTACACTTCCTGGAGATGGATACCTCACACTTTTATTTTCTGCTATACACCTAAGTGAATATTACTTCATGTTTCATCTCTTCTGTAAATTTCTTCTGGAATCAAGCTGATGTACCAAAAGTCATCTGTTTTAAGGAATCTTGACTTGTATCCGAATGGCAAAACACAAAAACAAAACAACACTGGCCTATTTTGTTCATGACTAACAAGCTGGTGAGAATGTGTACTATTGCATTCAATATGCCCCTTTGTTAAAAAGATGGTTAGAGAAGACTGTTATTATGAAAACTTTCCAGCAGGAGGCATAGTTGTCACTACAGGGCAGGTTCTTTAGCTGCCAAGATCCTCATAGTGATGGAGAAATGTGAATTCTGCAGAGTACCAACAAAGTATTAGTTATGATGGCAAAACCTAGACTAGAGCTACTCCAGAAAGAAGAAAAAAAGTGATAGTTATCCATTTAGGTCTCAAAAGCTCAAACACATTGATACTTTGCAGAAGTGTTAACACTGCCTACAAGAATCCCTAAATTGAAACCGTTCCTGGTCAAAGACTCACTCTGTGAATTTTACCAAAATAAGATGAAGAATGAGTGCTAAGAGAGCAAAGGCTTTTGGTGATTTTAGGTGTCTGGCACAGTAGAACAAGCACTTAAGACGTTCTTTGTTAAAGGTTAGAACAGGTGAGCTGAGTTCTGCTTTATCTTAAAAAGAACTACACATTTTCTTAAAATTGCTCTTTTATATTTTTTAAAGTTGAACACTCAATGGTCTCTTTTTAAAAATTATCGGTCTAATTCAACTTTCAAATTGTGTTTTCTTGCCATTCTTCTTTATTTTTTTTCCTTTATTTGTCAAAGCATTTTACCACGAAAGAGATCTCCATTTTTATAGTAAAGGACAGGATTATCTTTGAGATGTTATATTTGTTATTCTTTTTTCCTGGAGAACAACAGACATCCTTAAGAAATTAATTTAAAAAAGTATATTCTTTTTTTTTCAAAGTCAATTCATTGTCTTAGACTATACCCACTGACAAGGGAAGAATAATGCCTAAAAATCTCAGGACCCTAAAATGATAGCAATAATAGCTGACATAGCACTTTGCAAAGCACCAGACATATATTATCTCATTAGCTCCTCAGGATAACTCTGGGAGACAGATTCATTTGATCATCATCAAATGAGGAGACAGGCTTAGAGACTTTAAGTGAATTTTCCAACTCATAAGGTTTGTAAGTGTCTGAGGTGGGATTTGAACCCAGTTCCTCTTTACTAAAGGTCTAATGGACCAGATCACACTGCCTTTAAAAACTGTGGAAGGCACAGGACAAGAAAGTTAACCTATACATTAAAGGGGAGCAAGGATCAAATGCTTGTTATAGAAATGAATAATAGTAATAGCATTTATGTGGTGCTTTAACATTTGCAAAAAAAAACTTTGCAAATATTATCTCATTTTATCTTTACAAGAACCCTGGGAGGTAAGTGCTTTTATTACCCCCATTGTAGGGAAGAAACCCAGACAGATGGAGATTGAGTGTCTTGCCCAGGGTCACAGAGATAATAAGTCTGAGGGAGGGGTTCAAATTCAAGTTTTCTTGAATTCACATCCAGCATTCTATCCATCAAGTTTACTGTTATTGATTACAGTAGTCAACTTTTATAGGATAAGATTATGAGGTTATAGTTACTACATTGTATTTTAATTCTCACTTCTGCATAATATCAGAGATTTAGAACAGCGAAAGGAACTCAGAGGTTTTTGAGTCCAGTGTTTCTCAAACTTTTTAAACTCAGGACTCCTTTATATATTCATAAAAATAGCTGAGGATTGCCCCCAAGAACTTTTATCTATGTGAGTTCTATCTATTTATTATCTTAGAAAGTAAAATATCTCAGTATTATTTTAAGAATAGTTTTCACCTTGCAAACCCCATGTAAGGGTCTCAGAGACCCCTTTGGTTCTCCAGAACACATTCTGAGAACTGCTGTTCTATTCTTGTTCCTTTGTTTTGCACATGAGGAAACTGAGGCCCAGAGAAGTTAAGTTTACTTACTCAAGGTTACAGAGGAAGTAAGTAGCCGAAATGGGATTCAAACCCAGGTCTAGAGCACTTTATGTTGCCCCAAAAGTCTCTAATGAAACGTGAACAGACACTTGGGAAAAGGGAATTAAAACCTCATAATCCTGTCCCATATATTTATACATCTAAATAAGTACTAATTACTTGACTCTGACAACTCTAGTTTATTGTGATATATGTGCCAACAGTTACAAAGTTCCTTATTTATTAGGGAAAAAAACAGTTGATAAACTCCTTGAAAGCAAGCACTTTGGATTATATTTATTGAATTAACTTAAATTTTTCATGCTTCTAGAAGTAATTTATTTTTAGAAACAATATTAAAACCACTACTACTATTACCATCATATTTATCTCTTTAATTTTTAGTCCCCAAATCAAGAAATCCTTTACAGGTACTTATGTATTAATTTCCACAAATTATCTAAACTTAGGTCAGGCATCTAACTCTAAACCTAAGTGGCTCTCTGCCACCCTACACTATGTTTGGTTCTTTGTCTTTTCTTTCTGTATCTTACTTTTAAACTGCTCTCTCACTGTTTTTTTTTTTTCTTAATTTAATCCTCTCTGCTGTCTTCCTTGCTTTCACCTCAAACCTCCCAGCAATATGGCCAGTCCTTAACTCAATAGGTAGAACTGGGCGGTAAGTACTTTGCCTTAGGTTATTTTTTTTTTTTCAATAATTTGCCTTCCGCTAATTAGAGAAGCAAAGGTAAAGTGGGATTAAAACTTGAGACTTCTTGTTTCCTGCCTTATTGCAGAAATCCATTAAGTTTACTGTTGAGAAATATGGAGGTGTAGGGGGGAAGGGAGGAACAAGGGAAAGAACCTTCTCTCCTGAAATATCCTGACATTTTTACTGACACAAATATTTTTTAACAGATTTTACTGACAGGCAATTTTCGTTGTTTCTTTACTGACAATCCATAAATGTACTTATGGCTGGCAGCAACTGCATCATTACAGCACTAAAAAACAACCTTACATACCGACAGTACCTTATGTAACCTAAAAAAATAAGAAACAACTTGAATTTACAAGCCTTTTTAATATTTTGCTTTACTGATGATAGCTAGTTTTTAGAACAGGAATAAATCTATCCCCAAAGAGGAATCACCCCATTCTCCTGCATCAATAACTTAAGTTTTCCAAGTTTTAACAATACCTGGAACAGATTTATGGTTCACAAATACTTTGATTTCATAGAATCTGTTGAAAACTACTAGCATGTGACCTTGGACAAGCCAGTTAACTTCCCTGGGTATCAGTTTCTTCATCTGTTAAAAAAAATCCGTGAATTGTTCTCCATGATCTCCAAGATTCCTTTGAACACCAAGATTTTAGGTCTATGTTTAAACTGAGATTTGGCTTAGGACTTGAGTGCCCTCAAAGAATGGGTTCTATAAACAAGTGATTTACTTGTGAAATTCCTAGAGGTAAAACCACAACATGCAAAAGGATGGCTAAATACGGCATAAAATGTGTATACGCTAAAAGCAATAATGCAAGCCATTTTTTTTAAAAAAAAAAAAAGGGAGGCGGCTAATGAATAGATGTAAATCCAAAGGGATGGCATATTCTTGCCTTCACAATACTCTTTCCCACGTCTCTTACCCTCTCTTCTCCTTCCTTGTTCTACACTCTTTAAGCAACTCTGTGTGTGTCCGTGTGTGTCCCTGTGTGCGTGTGTGAATACGGGCCTGAGCCCATATGCCTTACGTTCGTTAAGAAATGACTCCTCCTCCTCTTGGCTTCAGTAGGAGTTTTGCCTTCCGTGGAAGTATGGCATTGACTCCAATATATATACTGCCTCTGCTGTGAGTGAACAAATGCTTCTTACTAGTGATTCCCAAGCCAAGCCGGCTGCACACACACACACACACACACACACACACACGCAGTAAAAACACTTGCATGTCTGTGCAGGCGTGCTTGTGAGTCTCCTTTTCTCCCGTCAAAGAATCTGTTTCTGCTCCAGGACGGAAAAGGGATTTATTTTGCCCGTGCACAGGTCATATTTTGCAACAGATTAACCCGATCTCTAGTTCTTTCCTTTGCAGTAGAGTGACTTGCCCTGAGCTATGGAGAGAAAATGAGGACTGAGGAAAGGGGAAAACGGGGGTGGTGCTTATGCTGTGTGGCATGTCGCTTTCAAAGTGTGGAGGGTGGGATCGAGGAGTAGGATAAGAAGGAAGGGAAAAGGAGAGGGAAAAAAAAGACACACACACAGTCCCCAGTGGGTGAAAGGGAGAAGGTGGGAAGGAATGGAGTAGGCGAGCGAACCAATGAATAGGGTAAAGTGAGGAAGAAAGGGAGGGAAGGGATTCAGAAACCAATGGGGGAGCTCGAAGTAGGGGGGCAAGAACCAGGCTCCCCCATCCGCTCCCCTCCCCCCTGGCTAGCTCGCGCCTTCCCCGGCTCCCGGGAGACGAGGACCAGGGCGGGGCTAAACTGGGAGAGAAGTGGGGGGGAGGGAGGGAAGGGAGGTGTTGGGGAGGTGAAGGACTGCTGCGGGAGGGGGGCGGGGGAACGGGACGCGAGGGCGCGCGCGCGCGCGAGCTTGGAGTGGCGGCGGCGCCTCCGCTCCGGGTGTGGGGCTGTGCGCGCGCGCGTTCCGGCGGCGGTGCGCGCCGGGAGAGATGCTGAGGTAAAGTTCGGGAGAGAGGGAGCGAGAGCCGTCAGCGAGGGGGAGCCAGAGCGGCCGCCATTACTGAGCCCAGCTCGGCGGCCGGCCGGCGGGCAGGCTGCAACGGGCGGAGGGGCCTGGGGGGGAGGGAGAGAGAGAGGACGACGACCCAGCCCCGGCCGGGCGGGGCGCCTGGGGGCGGGGGGGGGGGGGGGGGGGGGTTGCCTGGAGGGACGCGGCGGCCAGTGCTGCTGGGAGGCGAGCGGAGAGTGGTGGAGGAGGAGGAGGAGGAGGAGGCGGCGGCGGCGGCGTGAGCTCTCCCCAGGAATGTCGCTGCTGCTGCCGCCGCCACCCCTGCCGCCGCCGCCGCCGCCGGGGCTGCTGCCTTTGAGGAGGAGGCGGAGGAGACCGACCGTGTTAGGTAGGACCTTCTCTTCTCCCCGGGGCCTGGTCAGGGTCGCCCCCTTCTCCACACTCACCACCGCTGTGGCCGCCGGTTGCAGCCAGTTCCAGGGGCTTCCCCCCCCTCCCCTCCAAGCCCTCCCCTTCCAGACCCGGGGGCTAAGGGGCGGTGGGGGGGGGGAGGGAAAGTGTGATCGGGGGTCGGGGAGGGAGACGGTGAGTGTGAAGGGCAGAGGGAGCCGCTGCTGCCCCCCAGGTGACGCGGCGCACCCGGGCAGGCAGGCCGGCTGGCCTGGGAGTTGGAGGAGGCTGGAGCCGGCTTCCTCCCTCCAGCTCCCTATTTTCGTTCCCCGCAGCTCCCGGGCCCTGGTGGCGGGCGGCGCGCGGGGGAGGAAGAAGGTGGCGGTGTCTCTCCCTTCTTCCCTCCCTGGTTTCTCGGGGCTGCCGCCGCCGCTAACGAGTTCCACCTGGAAGGAGGGTTAAGAAAAGGGGGTGGGGTGGGGGCTTGTCAGCTGAAATGGAATCTCCGCTCGCAACTTAATCCCCTCTTGGAGTGAGCAGCCCTTTCACTTTTACGCCCGTCTCTTCCCCCCCCCCCCCCCCCCCCCCCCCCCC